>NW_008824772.1:4403104-4415443 GCF_000699105.1 Pygoscelis adeliae
GTCACAAAAATGATCAGGGGGATGGAACACCTCTGCTATGAAGAAAGGCTGAGAGAGTTGGGGTTGTTCAGCCTGGAGAAGAGAAGGCTTCGGGGAGACCTTATTGCAGCCTATCAGTACTTAAAGGGGGCCTATAAAAAAGATGGCGACAAACTTTTTAGGAGGGCCCGTTGCAACAGGACAAGGGGGAATGGCTTTAAACTAAAGGGGGGTAGATTTAGACTAGATATTATTACTATAAGGAAGAAATTTTTCATGCTGAGGGTGGTGAAGCACTGGCACAGGTTGCCCAGAGAGGTGGTGGATGCTCCGTCCCTGGAAACATTCCAGGTCAGGTTGGACGGGGCTCTGAGCAACCTGATCTAGTTGATGATGTCCCTGCCCACAGCAGGGGGGTTGGACTAGGTGACCCAAACTATTCTATGATTCTATGATATGCCAAGATTATTTTGTAAAATAACACACACATTTAAAATACGAAATAACTGTAAGGCACTGGTCAATGTGGTATAAATGTTACCACTCTCACCTTGACACTTTAACCGATGCTATAGCCACTAATATTGCTACCCCAGAAGCCTGTAGCATGTTGACTGCATTATGTCAAAATAAAAAAAAAAGGGCACATTTGCTTTGCCTGTGGTGGTTGATTTTCTGTTGCCCAAGACAGTAGTCTGCAGTCCTTTTTTTTTTTCCCATTAGGTAGTATGAGACAAGCATTTTGCTCATCTAAGTTTCATCCTTCAGCAATAATACGTTAAATTCAAGTTAAATTACTCTTTTCTTTTTTAGTTCTTATACGCTTCCTTGATCGTTCATATTTCTTTCCTTGGTTCCATTTACAATCTTTTCCCGATGGCCAAGGAACTGTTTATCAGCTTTAAAAAAAAAAAAAAAAACCAAAAAAAAACCAAAAACTGTTTAAACTTACAGTGAATGGTACATGAAAATATCAGAGAATCCAACAGAAATGCCTGAATTATTGACATTGCCTTAAAAGATTCACTTTCAACATTTTTATTTAGCCTGAGCAGTATCTTCTATTTTATTAGTACTATCTTCCTTGCCTTCCACTAAAATCAATGCCAGTTCTTCTTGTGTATTGAAAAGGGAAACATGCCTAAATACGCAGCTTTCCTTGCCTGCATTTTAGCACTCACTCTGCAAATGAACCATATTGAACGCGCTACATGCAAGTGAAAGCATGCAAAGAGATTTCACAACGTTACGGCTCGTAACCATCCCAGCTTTCTCCGAGATACACGACAGCAGTAGCATATAAGAAGTAAAGTGTGTATATCCCCGAGTATTTCCTATTAAGGAACTCCTACAGCCTAAGATTTGGCAGGAAATTCTGAGCTCCAGTTTTGACAGCACTGCCAAAAATATTGTAGGGGCAGCATTACACAAGGGAAATAGTGCACATAGTATCAAAGTTCCTCAGCCTTTTCTATGAATTTTGAAAGATATAACCATATCTCATTATATTTTGATACATGTGCACAGGGTGAATTCTGTTGCAGAGGGATACCTCATTAATTCCCAGGGAGACTTACAACAAAAGCAGGGACTCTAGTAAGCTGCTTTCCAGCATACTTTTTCACCCCAATTTTAGCATTCGGAGTGAGCTTGCACTGCATCCACCCCCACTGCGCACATGAAAGGCCAGCAGGCTTCATTGAGCAGCTTTATTATCATGCATTAACCTTAACTTCCTCCTGTGGTAGAAGGGCAATTAAGTTTTAACACTCTTGGCCTTCCCAAGGCTTTGTTGAGCAAAAATTGTTAATCACTCCAAGCTACGATAAGTCGACATTCTCCAAAAGACTGCTGCATCTAAATCAATAACTGCAGCTTCAAGAAGCTTTTAGCTCCAGTTCTTAAACATGATTCAGAGTTTCACTGTGAATGCTTGGGCTAAACTCACAGAAGGTGTGCACAGGCGTCTAAGAGTAGAACTCAACCCAAGCAGGATTAGTGAATTCATGTTACTTGTTCTTGTACAAACTGCTGGAGCATTCAGAAATGTATGTTCATTACACTTCATATTTCGGTAAAACTGATTATGATGTTCTGGAATAAGGACTGTACATAAAAAGGGTGGGATTATTTTTGTGAAGCTATGGTTTTATCTCAATTATTTTCCTTCTTTATTCTCCAGATGATGCATACTTACTACAGGGGCTTAATATTGAGGAACTTTATCCAGAGACGTCTAGTTTCATTACATATGATGGGTCAATGACAATTCCACCCTGCTATGAAACAGCAAGCTGGATAATAATGAACAAGCCTGTCTACATAACAAGGATGCAGGTAAAAATAATAAAGAAGTTACTCGATCTGGTATAGGTACAAAAGAGTATTTTAAACATATATATTTGTGGCTTTACATACAAAATCAGATTCATTTGCTGTAGGGATCTCTGCCTGCAATTTATACAGTTTGCAAAAGCATTGAAGAGTTTTTGGCCAAAATGAAAACATTGACTATTTAGAGCTCCCTAAGTATCTATACACACACATATGTACTTTGAGGTGGGCCCTACTTTCAGTGAGGGTTTGAACCAAATGGTTTCCAGCAGTCTCTTCAAAACTAAATTATTCTATGGTTCTGTGAATAGAGATATGGGGATTCTAAAACAAATCTAGCAGTGCTGTGCAAAAATAACTGAAGTTTTAAGTATAACAGAGGCCATTCTTAGGTCAGAAAGAAACAGACAAATTGTGAGTGACATTCATGGCCATTTAAATGCACATCGATAGCACGTTAATGTGACAGAGATCTAATATATGGATGAAAAATCAGCCAGTGCTTTCTGGTATAGAATAAGATGACAGGATAGACATTGCAAGTATCTTCAGAAAAATCAGACTGAAAAATTGAAGCCCCTATTAGAAAGAAGCAGGATAAATTATGCAAAAGAAAACATGATTAATTTCATAGTCAAAATTATGCTGTTGAGGAAACACACGAGTGGAAAAGCCGTAAAGACTACATTTCTGTATGACTCACTCACAATCCAAGGCCTAACATCAGAAAACAACAGGTTTAACACCAATTGCAGTCTTCTCCAGAGCTTCCATCAATGAGTTGCCTACGGAGCTGTGAGCTGAACTAAAACCTATTCTCTTGCGTACTAGAATCCCGAAGGAATACTTGAACCACCATCTGCCTGTCCCAAGCATGCAGCAGAGCAATCTGGCCTAAGAAATGAAATGAGGAATGATAAGACAACCCTAAATATTACTTTGGGATTTAAAAATCATATTAACCTTATAAATAAGATGACTTTAAAAAGCCTGAGAGATGTTATATCTTCGTGATATTCCTTCTGTCCAATTTTGTCTAGATGCAGAGAAAGCACTTTGTTTCTTTTCTAAATGGGTACTTTGGGAGAATGACACGGCTGAGCACAGGCAGACATGCTGTACATTCTGAACTTTTCAAGCAGGAGACCTGAACATTTTCCTGCAAGCAACATTTTTAGTTACAACATTAATGTGCAAAACAAGGATTAGAATATTTCTGGAGTCTGTGCTAGTACCTATGGGTTATAATCTCATGATACTTACTCCTTGTCACGCTTTACTGGTTAGTTACATCCTCCACTATTAGCGCTGCAAACTGATTTCATGGAATACTTACTAATTACATCGTGTACTCAGACTGAAAAAGCAACGCACAAGTTTTCCCTAGAAGCTGTTAAAGATTTTCAGTATGTAAACCCCAGCTACTGGGTTTCCCCATTTAAGCATTAAATGGCACAACCAAACCTCTTAAATTGTACACTGACGTGGAAAATATTTTCTTTTTATATTTTTAAACCAAAATAATGTTAGGGTTTCTGATTTACAAATTGCAGCCTTTTTTTTTTTCCTCCTCTCTCCAGTTTCCTATACAAAGTTTGAAAGATTTTGCTTGACTTGAACCAATTAACATGCTTTTAGCACAGCTGCATAGTCATCATAAGAACCATTGTCATCTGCTTGTAGTTTGCATCCAACCACTGCGGGGCGCACTGAAAATCCTGAGTCTGTCAGCAATTCCCTCTCTGCCGATCCGTAAAACCGTCTCAAAAGAAGGCCAGAGTCTACCAGAAGAATACTACAGGCACAGTACAGACAGTATCAGGACAGACCTGTCAATGGAGAGAGGATTTCGCTTTTTAACATCATTAATTTCATGACTTCAGCAGCATGACTCTGTCAGTTATCCTTTCCATCCTGACTGGCCATACCTGCTTCTTGAATACCATCATCCAAAACTCTGTCTTCTCAACCGGAAGCTACGCTAATAGCTACAAAACTTAGGAAATTAGTTCTTGTCATTCATCAAGTTCATCTTCTCTGCACCAGCTGCTGCCATCCAGTACTCTGGATTCCATTTGTTTCCTGCTCAGCCAAGGACACCTCATACCATTTTCGTTGACTCCACACAAAACTAGTTACTTTTGTTTAAAATGGGGCTCAGAAACAGAGGACCGCAGAAGGAACAGTTTTACCTCGTTAACTCTTTCAACCCACCTCTGACTACAAATCACTGAAATTCTGTTTAACTTTCATTTATTAAGTAGTCTATTTGATAGTGTTGTATGTTGTTTACTTGCAGGAAAGACCAGTACTAAAAATCCTTGTTTTGTATTTTGTATAGATGCATTCTTTACGACTGCTAAGCCAGAATCAGCCATCACAGATATTTCTGAGCATGAGCGACAATTTCAGACCAGTCCAGCCTCTCAACAATCGATGTATCCGAACTAATATCAACTTTAGTTTACAGGGAAAAGATTGTCCAAACAATAGAGCACAGAAACTACAGTATAGAGGTACGTTCTACCTCCAGAATAATCCTTTCTATGCTTACACCGAGCTCTTTTCTTTGAGAAACCCAAGTGCATAACAAAGCGTACAAATAAAAACAGATGAAACTCCAGATCTGGGGGACTAATGGTATGAGTCAAACATTACATATTTGAAATGGATGAGGAAATTTGCCCAGAAACATGCAGGAAAAGCATGACAAAAACCAGTCTGGGACATCTAATATTTTTTTAAAGGCAGATAGGACAGGCCTTCAGTTTTCTAGCCTCATTTTAAAGTCTTCTCACCTTAGAAAGCGCATTTTGCTCTGTCTTACCCACCTTGGAAAGAAAAAGGGGGATGGCTAGTCTTGATGACAGCTGATCTCAAACAATAAATTTCACTTTGGAGGTGGCACCACCATAACAAACACCCAAATTGGAAAGTTTTGTATTACACAATGGATATTAAACAAATGAACCAAGCCAGTCTCCTGCTGGTAGAGTCTTACACTGCCACAGCTGGGGGCTCACAACTGAGCTGTAATGTGTCTTATGCATCTTTTAGCCTACGCACACACAGTTGTATTACCTGCAATAATGGTATAGAAGCGCCTTCTTACCAATAATACTATGGTTATGAAGGAATGCTACTGAAGGGTGGAAAAGAAAGTACATTTTCAGCAACAAGGCTGACAACTGAGTTGCAATACTTCAAAGAAACAGTCATTCAGACTTAATTCTTTTCCAGAAAGAGGAGGAAACTGAACCTCCTGGCTGTTTCAAGACATTTTAAGTTCCTAACACAGTGTTAAATCCAGCCAGTTTCATATTTGGAGTTCATTAAAGCATAATTGTTTTTTGTTTTGTTTCTCTTTCAGTAAATGAATGGCTCCTCAAGTAAGAAAGACAGAGCAGGCAGAACCCATAACCTCAGTGGAATGCGACTACTGTGAATTGACATAATCTAGAATGCACCCAACCTCACTCTCTTTGGGTTCGCGACAGCATGTGCAAATGTGCTGTAGGAAAAGAGCTGCCATGTTGGAAACAACTAAAAATTCATTCATATGATCGTTGGTAATTAAAAAAAAAGTAAAAAGACAGCATTACAGTAAATGTGATTACAATTTTGATACAGTTTTCCTGAACTAATTTAGCTTCACAAAGAAAGACTTTTCAGCCTTTGTACATATGAAATTCTTCCTCTATTTCCCCCTCCCTCAAATTAAAAAAAAAAAAAAGAAAAAAAGAAAGAAAAAAGGTGGCTCGGTACAGCATCAAAGTGGAGTTGTGTTCTGTGTGCCAAGTAATCCTTGGAAAGCTCTCATTATTTCACTATCATTAATGGATACTGACAAGACAGAACAAGATGACTGTAGAGGAAATTTATTTCTAGGTTATGATCTTTCTGTTCATTTAATTAAAAAAGGGACAGACTTTGAGAGATAAGTATTGTAAATATATCGCTGCAGAATATAAAGGAAATTGAAATATTTCCCTCTGTCACATATCTGTAGTAGGATTTGCCAAAATCAGAATTGATCCATTTTCTGTTTCTTGTTTTACAACAGGTCATACATCGTGTTGGTTACTATTAACAACTCAATAAATGTGTTTAACAAATTAATTTAGTAAACTTGCTTTGATTTCTTTTTTCCTTTCTGAAATAATATGCCTCTACTACTTGTGGCCGGTTTGGGTGTTTTGTTTTTTTTTAATTCATTTGTTTGTTTGCAGCCAATTTAAGTGATGGCAATTGGGAATGCACTTAAAGCTAGTATAACTTTAACTCTACTTTATGGTCCATCATTATAATAGGAGCTGGGCTCAGAAACAGAAAGCAGTTGAAACATATCTCAGTTTAAAATTGCCATTTTCCCTGCTGAATCCATTATGAGGACAAACAAATTCAATCCTGTAAATTGGTGGTGGAAAGGGATATCTTTTCTTTACAGATGAAGCAGGAGCTGACCAAGTAAAAGCAAATGCCTTTTTTCTTGTTTATAATGGTCATTCACTGTGTTTGGTTACTGTCAAGAACTCAATAAATGTGTTTAACAAGTTCACATAGCGCATGTTTGACCTTCTTGCACATTAAGGGATTATTTTTTATTTATTTATTTTATTTTTATCTGCAGAGGGGGCAGACCTATGCTATTCCATTCCTAACGCTCACTTTATAACACTGAACATGTTCAAGTTGTTCACAGAAAATAAGGTGCAGCTATAAAGTACCATGCCTGACCAATGAGTTGTTTATACCAAATGGAAAAATAGGTGCTACAAGAAGTGTGAGGGAACTGAAACACTGTAAAGAAGTTATAGATGTTGCAGGCCAACTAGCTTTAACATGAGAAACACATTATTTCATCTTTGGCTGAAGAGAACAGCGCAGGTAGCATCAGACAGGAAACTCGAGTATGTTGCAGACAGCGGTTTGGAAAGATTGCAACTTGTGTGGCTTCATCTGTGACATGAAAGGGAAAGTTATCAGGAAAGTGAAAACATGCACAGGCTGGCATTCAACGGACCCTCAAAGTAGGTACATGGATGTAGATGGAAACCTGTAAGGAACCCAAAGTTGTCAACAATTCAATTGCTCGGTGAAAGGTGCGGAGAAATCACGAGGGAGAGAGCAGAGGTTGGCCTAGGTGGGCTGTGCCGTGTTTGTAGCAGGGTTCTGGGCTGATGACCCTGGCCCAGGATCCTGTTGGCACATATATAGTACCTGATCCTTAAGTTATTTCATTTTGAGCATTTCAAATGGCTTCCATATACCAGCTTAACACTGTGCAGTGATCTGAAAAATCCACAACACAACCACAGAAATGTCACACAGTGACTGTTACACTGTAGATTAATATTGTCAAATTCTGCAACTGAAATAAAGCAAAATTATCACCTTAGATTTACCTAGCTAATAAAAAATGAAAAACAACACAAGTCACACACATTTAGTATTTTTGAGTTGCCCTAGTAATCTACAACATTTAAACTTGAGGTGCTGGGATTGTTTCCACTACTTGTTTGGGTGGTTTGGGTTTTTTTAAGCTTCTCCTAGGATTGTTGAGGTTGTAGAGTAAAGTTACTGAGGGCACAAACTCTGCAATGCTTCAATCTGTATTTTTGGACAAATACCTGGCAGCTGTTGATCCAAGTTTGTCAGTGACAGAAGGTAGGGAAGATAAGCCAGGCCTCCATTATAAAATTTTTAATAAGTGATAAAAACCTATTTTCTATTTTACTGAAAGCTGATTGAAGGGATTTAAGAGGAGGGAGAGAGATGATAGAAGGGACTAGTCCTAGGAAGGAGTCATGCTGTGCTTCGAATTAGGTGAGGAGGCTGCAATATAGAAGCCCTGCAAATAGAGAAATGGAGCAACCATACTGGGACACCGCAAATGTATTTGTCAACTTTTCCAACTCAATTTTGTGAGCTAATGAACTCCATCTTGCCATGATTTGTTTAGGTTTTTGTTTTAATAATAGATTGCAGCAGAAATAGACCAAACCAAAGCTTAGAATTAAATGTCTTTCACATTCTTCACATTTCGGTAGTGCTCAAATCTAGACATCTAAGCTCCAGTTTTTCAGATCAGGCACGTATCTCTCTGTCAAGAGACACTGAGCATCCAAAGGAAGCCACACCTTATCACAAAGCCTTTAAGCAAAAAGATGAAGTTTCAGTACCAACCAGCTGGCACAGAGACAATCTTCTGATGTTCAGAATCTACGCAGCACGGCAACATGTGCACGTAGCAATCTCTCCAGCTTGAGTGCTTTCTGTCCACGATGCTCACCAGAAGCCTGGCTGCACACGGAGCTCAGTACTCAGTACTTTGTAGTACGAGCTGAATTTGTGGCCTCAATATCATCCCTGCCCACACCATTCAGATTATGAGTGGGATTCTTTCCTTGTGATAAGGCGCAGTGCAGGCATGAGCTACCTGGCAGGGAATATAAACCTGGCAGCGGTCCTCAATGAACAGTCAACACCACAGGCAGCACCAGGTTGCCATGTCATGGTGATAACAGACATTAAGAACCTAATACTGGGAGGAAATGCTCAGAGTTGATCTTCTGCTATCACGGTTAAGAATATGATATCAAACCAGGTACCAAACTTATCAAGCTCGTTTGATGATAAAAAGCATGAGAAAATTCAAGTTTACAGTACTGTAAAAGCCTCTGTTTCAAGTAGTATTCAAAAAAGTGTAATAGCCAAGCTTTATAAGCTCAGTTTTTCCTTTAATTTAATTAAAGGAAAAATTGTTTTTATACAGACAATAAGAACTAAATAGGATCTGTGGGATGAAGGCAGAAAGCAGACCTTCAGCATAATTGTACCTATAGATACCGTACATTTCTGTCCTTCCACCATTCTATTCCAGCCTTGAAAGCTAAACCAGCAAGCAAATATCTCAAGGATCTGCAGAGAAGCTTGGATATTTTATTAAAAAACAAATTCCTATGAATCAAAAAACATCCTTTCTCACCATTTAAAACCTCTCACTTTTCTATAAAGTACATACTCTGAAAGAAGGGAAAATGGTGCTGAAAAACTGAGACCTGAGATCAAGGCACTGGCAGCCTCCAGCAAGGCTGGGAAAAATTGCACTTGAAGGTGTGCAAGGCTGTACTCCCCCGTACTGATCCAGAAACTCAAACTCAGACAAGCAACTCAATCAAAAAGGTGAGTTGGCCAGCAAAGATCAGAACAACTTAAAAATCACCCGAATTCACGTTTTTATGCATAGCACTGCTTGCTCCGAGCGTCCATACACTGTTCCACAACCTGGCCTTAAGAAATGTCAACAATAACTGCTGCTCAGATGACATTGGTTTGTCAGGTACCCGAGACACGGGGGCCTGGCGGCAGTGGGCTGCCAGCAGCCAACATCGTTTTAAGTACTTTGCATCCAACGGTGTTTCAATCTGTAGGACTTTTAAAAACATTTGTTGTAAAACAAAGAAAAAAAAACCCTTAGGATAATACTTGAGAATCCTTCCTGCTTCTGACAGACCCTGCCTTTACTCTCCCCATTTTCGTTTTGTGGGGGTTTCACACCTTGCTACTTCCAACACTAGCCTTCCGTTTCAAAATTATAAGCAGCTTTGAGCAATGCAGTAAAGGCTTACCCCGCAGGAACACAATACTGCCATAAAAATACAAGAGTTGGCAAGTCTCTCGATATTAACTGTTGCTGGAATCAACATATTTCAGCTGCCATTAAAAAATTTAAAATAATAATACAAAAAGAGCTGCTACATCTATTAATTGGTAAACACAAGCTGGAAAGCAGGATATGATTGCACCCAAAAGACCAAGACCAGAAAACAAATAAAACCCCGCCAACATTTCAGGTATTCCTTGTGATCTTTAATATTAAGGAGGAGGGGTGTTTAATTTTTTTCTTTTATTTTTTTTCAAGTACTCAGGGTTAACACCTCTAAAATTCCATCTCAATCTGAAAATAAAGCTCAAACTTTCCTGAGCTGCTGCTTTCAGGAGCTGAACCTTCCCCAAAAGTCAAGAACTGAAGGGAAAACTGTAACTGATCAGTGTATTTTATTGCAAATACTAGAAATGCAGGAAAAAGGCAGATGTTTTTCATGTTCTGCTGTACATCTCAAAGCTTTGGAACTGGACACTACCCAAAAAAAATCCCACGTTTGGTTCCTATACTCAAAACAGTATAAATTTTTCAGAGAGATCAGCCATAACTGCTCCATGTTTTGTTTGTTGTTTTTTTTTTTAATTAGATTTTATTCCCTAGATGTAATGGCTGACAAAGCACAGAGAGTTTGCTGTAAGAAACACTGATTTACTAGCAAATGGCTTACCGCAGTTCTCAACAGCTTACTGTAAAATTACTGTTTGCACGGTAAAGAACAAGAACCATTTATAATGTGAAACGTAATGCAGGCAAATATTTTCTGTTTCCTACAGTGTCAGGCTTCTATTCTAATAACTAAAGATGTGTCAAACACACACTCAGAGCAGAAAATGAAAAACAGGATAATAAGTCTTCTAAGGATGGGAAAATAACGTTCAGTGTTTAAATAGAGCAAAAAATCCTTAGAAGTATTAGAAAAATAGAAAGAAAAAAAATTGACAGTTTATGAATTTAGGCAGATGCTCCCACCCTGTAAGGGAAAAAAGAGCTAGAGTCAAAAGTAAATCCAAGTGGAACAAAGTTACAGCTGCAAAATACTATCGTCACCCCAGAAGGAAGGTTAAGGCTATGAACCTCAGCCTTGGGTGGCTATTCCCAGCACAAGGAGACAGTCAACACCTAGCAAAGAGATCTCATTTTCTGAGACATTCAGGTATTTGCATCCAGGGCATATGTTCAAATGCACAAGTGTAGAGTTTTTGCTTGATGAAGGCAAAGCAATGCTGAGTCACATTCAGAATGTCCTTCCCAATTCCCTGACTCCAGTCTGGATGTGCCTCCTCAATGCTGTATCAGGTGATTTTGCAAACCAATCTCTAGGGCCCTGCAAAGAAATCAGAGTCTGCCAGAAATAACTCATGCTTTGCTTCGCTTACTGTCCTGCTGCACACCTATGCTTTGGCTGGAGACTACTTGGTAATTAATTTATGCAAAGCTAATGTCCGAAGGGCAAAGCAGACCTCACTCTTATGTTACAATGATGGTAGGATTAGCTGAGGAAAAGCAAGGGCAATCGAGACACAAATCATGAAGAAGGATTTAATTATGAACCACTGTCAATACGATTGTTGCGCCCTGAGTCACCAGGGTTATGTCTTACAAGGGCACATAGAACGGGTTGCTGACAGTGCCTCATCTCCAAACTTCTCCCAAGTGCCAGGATTCAGAACACTCCACATTTTTAGGTGGTTCAAGGTTTATTCCTGCTATTTTTGTTCCACCTTAGTGGTGTTTCTCTGGGGGGGAATGTAAATGTCACCTGAGAAATTTAGCTCTGTATGCAAGTTTTGAGTCAAACTTAAAAGTTTGTTTAAACACCCTGCTTTGGCTAAGGGTCTGTTGGCTGCAGTCACACAGTTTAAGCTGAACAAAATCCTTTACACTAAAATCTGTTGGCATGCTAAACTGTGAGACAGTGGAAAGTGGAGGAAAAAGGAGAGGACAGGGAGGAGCCAGGAACTGAATTAAAAGATTAACTGAATGTTAAAAAAAAAAAAAAAACCACAAGGAAATTTGTGACATCTGGTTGTGCAATGATTGAGTCCCTGGGAAGAGACAAAAAATAGCACTGGGAAAAATATTTTAAAAATTGTTGGGTCGTCCGTCCCCCCCCGCAAAGTGTAAATAATGGAAAGGAACAAGCATGAACTTCTACCAACAGCGCTAGTAAATTCATCATCAGCAAGTTGATGAAAAGACCAAAAGTAAAAGAACGAGGAGGTGCCACTTATGTATACATCTACACAAGATACCTGTAAAATTTTTTAAATTTTTTTTTTTAACCAGGGGGACTAGTATCAGGCTGGCCTGTTGGGTTCATGTCACTGAAGCTTTTTTATTTCCAGGAAAACTCTCTT
>NW_008824772.1:4415460-4432368 GCF_000699105.1 Pygoscelis adeliae
ATTGGATAACTGCCAGATTTAGCTTGCAAGATGAGTAAGTGACTGTAAACTACACATGGTAAAGAGGTGAGAATATAACAAATGATGAGGAAACGCCATGTTAATATTCAAATATGTGATAAAAATCTTATGAAGGTATGTTAAGACAACATAGAAAGTCATAAGCGTAACAGCAGAAAACCGAATTCGGGAGAATCACAAGGGGAAAAGATCAATCTTCTCCCTCTGTCCTGAATTTTTCCCTTAATGATACAATAATATAGCAGAAGGCTGATCTCAGCTTTCTGCCTTCTTTCAGGCATAATTTAAAATTTGACAATACGAGTAACAGTGACATTTTCAGACATTCATGCCGACGTTTTGCCATACTGGAAGCCTCATTCATTAAACATTTATTTATATCTGTGTTCTATGAGCTGCAGAAAAATTTACAGAAATGGACCTCTATTGACAAACATTTCACCCAAATGCTGTCTGCATTCCTCCACCACAGATGGCCAGCTGAAATGCTTGCGTTAAAAACTAAATCACTGAAACTCTGCCATACCATAAGCGGTGGCAAGAGGGATTGTTCTACGCAGCCTCTCCTTAAAAGCATATGAACTAACTAAAGCAAACATCCCCTTTTGAGATCTTAAATCATCTAGCCCAAATTACAGACCAAGAGGACTTTGGCTCTTTGGGATTAAAGCAGGTGAACTTTACCCGGTTTTCTAATGAACAGGTTATTTCTACTGAAGACCTACTATTCAACTCTGTCTCTCTTTTTTCACCACACTGTGCCAGGGAGACAATGCATGAAGGTTTCAAGGGCATTTGGGGTGCAGCTTCACTGTGGATGTACAGCCCTGGTGCTGGCTTTCGGCTCACAGCCCACCTGCCTCCTTCCTCCCCCGGTGTCATTCTGGCTCTGGCAGCTCAGCCAGCTCTTCAGTTTATTAGCGTGTCTTTCAGATTCTTCTATTCCCATGTACTTGCCATGCACAGCAAGATAATCATTCCCAGGGCAGGGATATATTCTCCCACCAATCATTTAGAGCCCTGTTTTCTCATCCTCCGTTTAAAGATTAATTAGCCCTATCTTTTAAAAATAAAAATTCTAAACTAGATAGAAGAGGTTGGCTCATAAAGCAGTTACAGCACTGTCTGGATTTCTACTGCACAGGCAAACAGCGGCTACCTTCAAGCCAAGGGCAAATTGCAAGCTCAATTCTCTGAGCAAGGATTCATACCATCACATGGCAAGCTAGCAGCCGGCCCTTGTGACTGGCATTCAGCATTGTTATGCTTTCGTATGAGTTACATTTCACAGGAGGCTCATCTGCGCAGACCACTGCCTGAGGCTGCAAGCCTGAAAGCAAGCAAGTCTCCAGCAGCCTGACTGCATGGCCCACAGAAACACATCAAAAAGCTGATATATGGATATGCTGTCGTGATTCACCACGTTGCTACACTACAAATCAAGCAAAACAACAGAGATCACACCGACTACTATTATCAGGGCACAACGCTAGGAGTACGTGGCATGCCTTTTGCTTCCCTGCCTCCCATGCCTCGATACGTCCATGCTAGTTTTCATCACACAAATTTCAATATCGGCTAGATCAGAGAGCAAAATACATAAGCTAGTTACCACCAGCCTGTCCTACTGCGACACCTAAAATAGCTATTAGGGACAAGCAAAGTAAGTATCAGGAACAAGCGAATTAGCTTGGCCTTCCTTACCTCTGTCCTAGTGTTTATATACACATATCAATTTTGGTTTCCAACACAAAAGTGTTTCTGCAAAAGTACCGACTACATACTCTATTTTGATATATGGTTGTCATTCACAAGCAGTGCACGCAACTGTGTAAACAAAAGACACGGGAAATCTGGGGCCTAGTTCAAGTTTAGAGAAACTATACTCCGTAATAACAAAACTGTCCGTGCTCTATTTACATCTGCTTGATGCTGCACTGTGATTTGGAAAGGACTGTGAAACAGATGAGAAAGGAAACAACTGTCTTAAAGGCAGGAATGAGGTCAGATTGTTTAGACTGTAACAGCTTGCTATTTCAGGATATTTGTTTGCATGGCTACTATGAATTTTTTTGAGGTTTTATTACCTCTTCAATTTTAATATCTCAGAATAATAGTATCAAGTTCTTTTTCCTCTTATTTGTTATTTATTAGCAGTTTTATAATAGATTTTCACAAGTTAATTAGAAAGTTGCTTGTTTGGGGCATTTAGGGGAAGAATATGTCCTATGAAAATAATATCAAGGTTCCTTACATAAAGGATTCTTCAAAGTTAGACTGTACAGGGAGAAGGCAACATATTTGATATCACCTTCATGCTTCCCAAAGCCAAACACACTGAAAGAGACAAACACAAAACAAGGAAACTTCTCCGAACTTTACAGCCTTAAAATATATTTTCTCTTAATAGAATTTACCCTTATTTGGTTTACAAAACAGAGCACAGAAATAACGTTCTCTGCAAGCAGCTCTATAAATATTGTGAAATGACTAACAAGAGACACACGGCAATGGAATCTAGTTGCTTTTATAGTCTAGGATTTGTCACTGTGAATCAGAAGGTGTTGTGAAAGGGTAGTAAAGTTTGGTGAGTGATTGTGACAGGCTGGAGCTTAGCAAGGTAAGCAGCCCCTTTGCATTTCAGGAGTGGGCTTCTTATCATGATGGGGGGACGAAAGAAAAAAAAATCAGGTAAGATTGAATTCAAGATGTTTCTCTTCATGAAAGTTTTCGTGTCAACAGTCATTTCAATGCTAATGTCAACATTTTTTTGGAAGAAGCAGTACCCTGTAACATTCATTAGGGATGTCGTAAGCGTCCCACAACATATGGTGTCTCAAATCCAATTACTTTTCTATTCAAACCATGACCTTGAATAGGTTTTTAAAAGAAGAACGAACACAGAAACAAAGCCCCTTTTGCTTATTTTATGGCTTAGTGGTATACTGCTGAAACAGAATTATGTCAAATGGGCTTTTTGTTTGTTTTGCTTTCTCTTTTTTCCTAATTTAAAAAAGTTATGGAAGCTTATTTAAAAAAAAAAAAGTAGTGGTGGCCACACGTACTTCCTAAGTCTATTTGCACATTAGATGCACCGTGTACATAGAAAAGGGTGTTCTGAAATACTTTAACCAGCCATTGGCTGGATTTGGTTTAAAGTGTCTCTATTCAGAAGGCTAACATTGAACATCTCTATATCCGACATAGCCTGAAGCTCAAATTCCTCTCTGCATTGTGATAACCTCATAACCCAGATGTACGAGAGGCTCACTCTGACCGGCTTTTCCTCACTGCAGCTGCCCGCTTTGCATCATTTCTGAACATCAGTCTTTCCAGTTCAACCCATGCAAAAAAGGACAGGAAAATTTAGAAGAGCCTGTTTCTAGGGCTATTATTTATGCCCCACACCTGACTACTTCAGGAAACAAAAGAAACCCTTTCCTCTCTATTTTACCTTTGAAAGCAGTAACTTCACACGAGGCTTATTTGGCAATACTTGTTTGCCGGATAGAGCTTTTCTTCCGTCAACAGCATCCCCTATATGATTTTAACAAAAGCTCCAAGGGTATTTTGCTTATGTGAAGATCTAAAAATCTGACCCATTCTATGTCAAACATATTATGCTTCCAGAAAATAAGTTCTTTGTAAATATAAATGATATCTTATCGGAACTTATCCGCTTCCCACAAGAATAGGGATATCACTGCACTGCTACAAAAATACATGTAGAAATAATACTGGTTATAGAAAGCTGCAATTACTTGCCATCTTTTTGCAAGTTCTTCCTAAAACAGATTATATTGTTACAATATAAAACCCCATGCCTTTAATGGTACAATTAAATCTGGAGCAATTAGTGTAGATAGGTACCGTAGTTGTTCACTGAGCTTTGCTTAAATATCCCCAATCATACTTTCATTTTAATGCATTAAGATATGTAATTAGGTTTAACGTATGTCCATTTGTTATGCACAGTCACTGGAAATCAAGTTCACTTTGAATATATTTTCTAATTGATATTTAGAAACACTGGCAGACAAAATAAGTGCTGGAGCTATATTAACACAGAGATAAATACACTGACATAAACCTCTGTTACCCTTTTTAATGGTGAGGAGAACATTAATGCAAGACATTAATTCATGAAAATATTTGTAATTTTCCTCTTAACTTTGAAGTAACCTCCAAGCTATGGAAAGACCAAATATGATTCGTATTTTAGAAAAAGAAATATTGATGAAAGAAAAATCCGGGGAGGGGAAAAGAAAAACCCACCCAGGACATATACCATGCAAAAAAAATGAACTGAAAGGGCTGACTTGTCTCAATAGCCATCAGTATTATTCACGGGAATAGAGCTCAACAAGAGAAGCCATCTTTTAAAATATTCTGCATTTGTAGTGTTATTTATAACAGGAACTGAGCAGAATGAGAAGCTGACAGCACTGCAATAGGAAATATGGTCATTCAAGAGAAGAAGTAATGAGCTTTCTGGGACTTCCCCACAGCCTGGGGCTTGTGAGATGTTTGTTCCACCAGAGGCTGTACTTGCAATCTGTGACAAATCACTGCCCCCTCTTATGTCTCTGTTCACACCTTAAAAAAAAAATGTGATAAAACCTTAGCACAATAGGGAAGGGCTGACATAAGAACAACGACATAAACAATTCAGATACTGCAGTAATGGAAGCCCTTACAAAGTTTTGGATAGATTCACAGTACAGACACAGCCACAACAGTGCAATATTTCCTTTTTTTTTTTTTTTAACGATACCTCCAGGGATATGGAGAGCAAACCTTAATCCCCATTCAATGCCATGAGGAATTGTCAGATCTGCCTGACCAGCAAGAATTGAGCTATCAAACTACAGCCAGCAATGTTTAGGTAACAATATTTAGCATTTAGATAATGATGATAATTTTCCAGATGCCTTGAAAATGACATACCACCCTTTCTAGACGAGGTAACCGAGGTAGACTTCAGTGGCTAGTACAGGGCTACTCAAAACACTAATTCCAACCTAACACCAAGTCCTGTGCCCAGGCTGCACCTTCAAATAATTGTTTTCCATTTCCAGTCTATTTCACTGTTTGTATATATTTTCTCTGCATCTTCTCACTCCCCATAGTGAGCAGAGAGATAAGCACACTGAAAAGCTTGCTGAGCAAGATCAGATAGTGTAAAATAAATAAATTATTCAAAGCATACCAAACTCTGTTTCATCAAGGCTCAGAACAGGCTTTCATAAAATCCACAAACAACAAGATAAACAAAATATTATGGAAAAAGGAAAATGTTACTTTAAAAGCAAAAATGTAAGGTTAAGGATAAAGAAAGAGGAGAGTAAAATGAAACAAATGTAAACCAAAAACAGTAGTAACTATTCTTGCGTCATGTTGTTCAGAATAACTCGAGTAAGATGGTAGCAAATGCTTCTATTAACATTGAATACTGTCCTTTCAGGATGCTGTTCAATACTGGCAAAACATGGGGAGGACAGAAGAACTAACAATGCCTGACAGCGAATAGAAAAAGTACGCAAATTCAGTGCTTAACGAGAAGACCAGTATAAGTGATATGATTCAGCTTAATTAGCAATATGTTTAAGAAATATTCATGTCTACACAATTTTTAGAGGTGGGGGACACTTTCCTGCGGGGAACTGGAATACAAAAATGTGTATGCAGGAGTGTCCTATGTTTTGTGAAACAAAAGAAGTCTTTTCTTCAGACCTCTGTATCATCTTTCACTGTGCTGAAGAGCTGTTGCCATGAGACAAATGTTGCGAATTTTTTTTTTTCATGTATTTGCAGGCCCGAGTTCAGCAGTGATTGATTTTTGATGGTGACTTTACAGAGACTTCACAATATGCAATTGTGATAACACACAAATTACAGAACAATACTTACTGAAGAATGAAAAGTATGAAGTACCATACTCATTAAAATGAACAATTGCTTAATTAATGCTCTACAGCATGTGCATGATGTAATTCTAAAACAGAGCTATCCTACTGTATATGGTAATACCCCCCCCAAATCCCTAAGCATTATTTTTATTTTCTTTATTATTTATTGCATTCTTTACCTAGACAAGACTGAGAAGGCCTTCTCTCATGAACTATCATAATTGCTTTATTTTCTGTCAGCAGCTGCACAACAGCTATTGCAGTTCAAGGCTGAAATTCATGTCCTCACATTTTGCTTCCCCTTCTTACAGCAAGAGATGAAGTACTCCTTTCTCCCAGATGCATTTCAGCACCCCAGAAATAACTGCATTTGATTCCACTGGGAAAGATCCTCTCTAATGGGTAAACAATTTTGTGCTTATTAAGAACGGAAGGTGATACAGAAATGCAAGGTGTAGGGGCGATGAGAGAACACTTGCAGCCCACCTGGATATGGCAATGGGAAAAACTGGCACTAAGGCCCCAGACACTGCACAGGAATATACTGTGTACCTACAAATGCATGAGAAACAGCAAGCTAAAATTAATGCATCTCGTCACATACACTGCTGCCACTCTTGTTAACAAATGAAAAATAATCCAGGACTTTATCACTGGCACTGACATATCCTGTATCACTGAAACCTTACCAGCCGATACCCAGGGCATCACACTGCCCCATCCCTTCCCTCATGCACCTGATACATTCATAGACCTGGAAAAAGACACAGAAGCACTGCACTCATCTTCTCTACTAATATCAAACGCAAGGGAGATGACTCAGCCAAGACCTCCATATTCAAGTTCATTCATTTGACACTTGAAACCAGAGTCAAAGCCAGCACATGGCTTATATTCATTTATAAAGTATCATGGATGGACAGATTCATGAAGGAGCTTGCCAAGTCCAAGAGGAAAATATAAAAAGCGTGTCGAGCTAGGACTACCCAGTGTTCACAGTGATTGGGTTACAGACAAGAATGCCTCAAACCTGATGTCACTTTCTTCCCTCAGATTTTCACGGGATATCTGTGGTTTCATCCCTGTAAGACAGTCAAATCCTGGGCCTGGCCTTTCTTTTAGAAGAGGCCAAAGAGCAAAAGACATCGTAACCTAATCATTACCCTTCATAGAGCACTCTCCAATTCCCACCAAAAGGGTACAGCAGCGATCCTAACTTGACCACAGAGTGTCATGAATCCCAATTCCAAAACTGCTGAAAGAAGCAACGTTACCTGCAGGGAGTTGAAACCTGATGAACCAGCGTTGCATCCTCAACTCTGTATTGCCTGGACACAAAGCAGGATCTCTTCAGTTTTCTGAAACTTAATCGTATGAAGCAGATGAGCAGAAGTTCAAGTCCTAAAGGCAGAAAACAAAAATGAATAGAGATCAGATAGAAACACAGTCTGAGTTGAAGTTGCATTACCCTCACTTGAGAACCACCTTTTTTTCCACCATCTTCATTGAGTCAGCCAAAACTTATTTCAAGAAACTCTCCCAGGTGGCAAACCCCAGGCACCTACAAACTTTGCAGAATCTGTGTGAAGACTTAGAGAATTGGTGAAACAGAATGTTCCCATATAAATCCACACAGTATGCCTATACTATAGTACATAAAGCAAACAACAGTCCAGTTTTTAAAACAAACAGCAGAGTCAGATCAGTGGTGTGTCCTCACTTAAAATCCCTCGAGCCAGCATATTTGAAGTTCAGCCATAACATTGCTGTTACAGCTGTAACACTGTAAGCAGAGTTACATTTATCCATTTCACTAATAGCAAATTTTCTTCTCCTTGTATATTCCAATTTGTTTCTTAATTCTATCAAACTAAATTCCTTTCCGCAATTTGCATACCATTCTAAAGTACAAGATGAACATGTTTGTAAAAAGCTCATTAAGTTTTTACCTTGTGCTTTAAAATATTATGCAAGTTAAAATTGACTACAGATTTCTCTTAAATATATGAGATTATTTTTTTTTTAATCAACCTGTGTGTTCATTTGCTAAGGAACCAGTGTTAATAGAGAGATACCAATTCTTCTCTCCCCTACTGCTCAAAACATTGACTTCTATTTATATATATTTTTATACACACACAAAGTACCATACATGTGGCAGTCACTGATTATTCTATAATGGTTAAGGGGATTCATATATCACAACTCTGGCATACAGATGCTATCATCTTCATTTCATGTTTTCAGAGCCCTGAGGATTTTCATTTTTTAGGTTGATACCATAATTTCTCATGTTGTCAGTTCCAAACATGTGTATTGACAAGACTGTCAAGAAGTTGCCTTTTGTGCATTTATTTTCTCTCCCTCAGTTAATTCAAAGCTTTTCAGATTATGAGAAAGATGTTTATCCTTTAAGGTGTAAATAAATTCAATGGAGACAACGCGTTTAAATTTATTTCTGTTATAGTACAATTAGCCTTTCCTTTCCAATGAAGCTTTATTTTTAAGCGGCCCTTTGGCATTCAACTAATGTGCAGCTTTTTGGTCCAGGACTTAGGAAGATGAGAACTCAATGGATGATTTTATTAGATAACTTTCTATGCAGTTCCATGCTGTAGCAAAATTATAATTATGTATTATAAATACCATATCTTGGCACTCTTAGTTTACTACTCCCCATCATAGATATCACCATAATGAAAAATACTGTAAGTGAATTTCTAGAGAAAAAAATACGCATTCCTCCTTCCTTTAAACAGCCAATAAACAGAAAGATATGTGATGTTTCCCCAAAACAACTCTTTAGACTAAGAACCACTGCAACATATAACCAGAGTCCAAATATCAGATTTACCAGAGCTGAAAAACTTATGGCAGTAGGACACTCAGGTAGCAGGAGGAGGAGCTAGTGTAAGATGATCATGTGAGGAGGCGGCAGGCTAGTCCTCAAGAATAACAGCAATAATTCAATAACAAAATAACTTTTTAGTTGAAACCAAACTGGTCATGCCAACCACAAAACATTCATAATTTGTTAATAATCTTAATGTCTAATTAAGTTAATTATTTAGCAATATTAGAAATCTCACTTGGGATGAGCCTTCACATATAATCAAGTCTTCCCATTTTCCTTTCATTTATCTACAAAGGGCTGGAGTAGACTTTGTTCAGACATGAAGCAATTTCCATAAAATAGCTTTTCTCAACGCGAGAATAAACTTACTAAGAGAAATGTTTCTGGAAATCTGATTTTTATTTTCAGCAACCACATGAAAAAATGCCAGCTCTAGAGAACATTTACCACTTCCTGGTGACTTCAACGGTCACCATTGTTCTCTGTCAAAAGGAAAATCTGTACAGTTACTGTGGATCATTTCTGACCATTTAACAACCAACCACTGCAGGCTTGTACACATACGCCAGGCAGATTCCACCACAGATGGCTATGTTTGTAATAAACAGCTGATGATATTTATCGAGAAACTTCTAATCCATCACACCCTCGTGGTGACAATGGTTTGTTTTGTTTTGGTTTTTTTAGAAAAAAATGACAGAAACTTCTTGCGAGTTCATTTAGACTAAATGCATTAAGTTCAATGGGAATGATTCTGTTCGCACACTTTCCCAAACGAACATTGAAATATCATCTCTTGAACACCCCTAAAGGCCTTATTTTTCAGCCTGAAAAATGTATTTCATGCTAGCATTACCTGAAAAAGGACTTCAGATTGATACAGTTCATTACTACTAATAACCTAGACAGCTTAAGCTAAACAGGACGCAGCAAGAGCTAAAATGGCTAGAGCTCTCCAAAATAGAGCAAGCATGCGTTTTGATCAAAGGATGTTGAACACATTGCTTAAAACCAAAGATTATTTCCTCAAGCAACAACAACAAAAAAAACCCGTCCTAAAGGCCTCCATCTCGTGCCAGCTATGACATACATGCGAGCATGTTGTGGACTGCATTAAGGTAAAGCAGCAGTTGATCCCATTATGGAAGGGAAGAGAGTCCAGGCTGGGCAGTTTGCTTCGATCAACATCTGCCTGAATCTTCTTTTTGATTAAAAATCCCTATAGTCTAAGCTAACCCCAATGTGTCTTTCAAAATTAAGTTAAAAGGTTCCTTTAAAGTTACAGCTGTTGCTGTCTAAATCTCTCCTTTCTTGATGACATTATGCATACCTATGAGAAGGATTTCCATGCTCTTAGTGTAAAGAGCTGATGTTTCAATTAAGGCTTTTAAATCTTACATCTCCAGAAGAGTTCAAATCTCTGCCACTAATATCTTTTTTCTTTACTTACTCTGAAAGCATGATCAGTCTGACCTTCAATCTTTGCTTTCTGCACTTATCTCCTTTTTCTCCTTGTGATTCTGTATATATTCACTTTCCAAATAGTTCACGTCCTCAATTTCCCCCACAGATTCGATGCTCATAACCTTTTCAGTGTTAAGGTTTGAGCCCCATGGGATGCAACCTTGATTCCCCAGCAAAAAATCTGGAGGATGAAAAATAGCATTCCTCAATTTGTTTCAAGGTAAACATTTACTCAGTTTTGCTTGTTTGTTTTTAAAGAGCGGGTCATATAATTTCTCTGACAAGCAGAGTCTACCAAGTAATTTCATATTACTGAACTACAATCACTCTTTCATTATAGGAACAAATAGAACCACTGCTAAAGCATAAAAGGCACCTAGAGAGTAAATGGGGGGAGGGGGGGGGAATCACTGTAGAAGATGATTTATATTACCTCCTTTAAACACACAAACATGTTGTGGAACACATGTTTTTTCACTTGTTTTTGTAAAGGAGGGTTTAACTTCTCAGCCATTAAGCAGCACCTAATTGTGTTGCCTTAATTCAGCAGCTACATCATTCCTGTCACAGCTGTATTTTACCGAATGCTAAAAATGAGTGATTTAATCCACTTAGTTTTGATATTTCAGTAAGGAAGAAAACTAATTATTTCAGATTCTGCATTCCGGCTCACCAAGCCGATCAGCTGAGTGACACATTTAGCCATTTAACCTGTAGGGTATTTTACAAATTGTAGAAATATTTTTATTATAGGAAAGGTAATGGGAACGTCGTGTCCTACCAAATCAATTCTAATGGTGTTTACATTAGAAAAAATTAATGATTAAGTATTAATACCTGAACAACATAGGTTATAAATAAGGTATGAGAACTGGATGTTAATTTTCACGTTCTGAATGCAATGTGTCTTGTGACTAAAGGATCTGAAGCATGCCATAACTTCAATGGATTTTTTTATTAGTACAATAAGTCTATCCAACTGCATGATATACTGAAGTTTTGCTTGAGATACCAGTAAGTATACAGAGCAATACTCAATAACACAATACTGAAGCCAATGTTTCTTGGACACTGAAGGATTCAGTAAATAGAGCTGAAAAGTGAATCAAAAGGCGGTGTAGCAAAACTGACACCTTAAAAGCGTATTTTGAAAGCGCTAAGTATTGCTACAAATGATTACTGGAAAAAAAAATAAACTACACAGTTTACAAGGATCTAGTTCTTCTCTTCAAAGGGAAGGTGATGAAAGAGAAGAGTTTAGGGTGTCTACACACCCTTTTAGAATCACTCTTTAAGAAGTAAAATAATGACGTGTCTTAAGAGGCAAGCCAGCAGATGAACCATAAATATCATGACCAATGTACTGCTAGCTAAAACACCTTATTTATCCTACCCATCCTCTCTTTCAAATAGAACAATGTGGCAAACACTTTTCAGAAAAAATACCCATGCTAGAGAAACACAAACCTTCCTGTTCTATCTCAAAGCACTGAGAAATTTAAGCATAGGATGTCATGACCTGCGTCACCTTTCAGTCTCCAGTTTAAATCCTCCACTTATATGGCTTTAAAGCACTTAACTTATAGAAACTATACATACACATCTCCTTAGTTTTAGGGTAATTAACCATAATCTAAAATATAATCAATCATTGTTCATGCAGAACTCAAGGTGCCATGTCAGCGGGAAGCATAAATCGCCATTCTAATATCAAGGGTATGTGCGCTGGATGTAGCATCTTTGTCTCATTTTGGATTTAACAATAATTGAAAGATTTTTCCAGCTTTCCTTAAAGTAGTAGCTGCTTCAGCAGTTATGAACAGTAAAAAGAAGAATTCTAAATCTTCAGAAGTACTGACCAGATCCCAATTTTACTGAAGTCCTCATTCAGCTAAGTGGAAAAAAGCGTAAAACATACATTTTGGTCAAACATATTTACAGTGTATAATCACAGCTCTTTATTTCAACTCAGATTCACAGAAGATTGAGCCAGTTATTTGTAATACCAGAGGTATGGTGGCTATGGCTAGTTTACCAAGATCCCAACTCTGATTAATCAAAAAGCTACTCCCAAACCCTGGCGTTTATGCTTGTCCACTGTCACCCCAAAAAGACTTTAAAAAAGTCTGATGGATCCTGGGTATGGGTGGGCTTAGGTTATGCAAAGACTGAATCTGCATTTTCATTTGCCAGAATTCCAGATGAGGATCATTCATTCCAATGTGTCTGGAAACTCAAAACAAGAACAGAAAAACTGCAAATAGGAGAATTGGGTGGCTGCTGAACTGCAAGCATAAATGATGGACAGCGAAGAGAAAGACAGAAAGACGTTCCCAAAAGGCTAAATCTCGTCTTCACTTAGAGTATCAATTCTGGCCTGAACCACTAAACAACCAAAAAAATTTTTATTCATAGCCTAGCAAAGACCTTGGAATAAGATCATTCAAGTATTTGTGAGCCAAAGCACTGGACTTCCAGGTACATGTTACTTTCAAGTCACTGTTCAGCTTGTTATCTAATTCAGTATTCAAAAGGGCAGTATCACTTCGTATTTGCATTCAGCAAGGATAGCTTTTCAAGTTGGTATCCAAATTCACTGCTCAGGTTAAAGCCATGGCAAATCATCCCAAAGCAAATAACAGATGTTAAGTTACATCTTCACCACAGCTGACAGCTTGTTTTCAGGTTGGTGGTGTTTTCATTTGCTGTTTACTGTTCTATGAAAAAATCATATACGTTTGCATGAATCTACTTTGTATTTGTGGTAGAGAAAACCTTTTATTATTCCCTTTCAATTAAAAAGAAAAACAGCAGGATAGTGAGGTAAGAGAAAAGCTGGGGAATTCCTATAGAGCAAGAAGTAAGTTCACAAATGTAGCCTTGTTCATTGTTCCCTCCCTGTAGGTAGGTGATGGTGGTGGTGTTTGTAATTATACATTTATCGGCAGCAGCACAAAACTTTTAATTGTATTTCTGACACATTTATTTCCATACGCTCTGCTTCCCCTCAAGTGCTAGATATAATCACCCTGCTGGACTCCAACCTGCTATAAATCACTTGCTCAACATGGTTTATCACTTCATTTACATTAGCCACAAAACCCACAGTAAAGCTGGAACTACCAAGCCACCCCCCCAGCAGCTACTTTATGTCCCTCTGCATACACTCAGGGACGCACCTAGATGACATTAAAACATCAAACATCCTGCTGCAAACACAGTGCTACCCAGAGCTTCCTTAGCGCCCACTCTCTCTCTTGGATTATTGCTGAGCACCTTTACTCTCCCCGGCATAAAACATCAGATTTCTTTCATGAGCATAGAAACAGCTCCTGAAAGCCTATCACATAGGCTTGGAGCCTATGTGATACCAAGAAGTTGCAGTCTTCATTTCTTTGAATTAAAATAGGGGAGGTCACCCCCCTCAAAGTTTCCATTGAAGATAAAAACTTCACTTTGTTGTAACTAAAGCGTAAATGTTTATCAGTTACTTAAAGGAGAACGTAAGGGGAAAAATACACAGCAGTTCTTTCAAATGCTTAAAACTCTAGGAAAAAACCCACTACCTTCACACGATGAGTAGTGACCTAAGAGAGACAGAAGGTGGCTGTTGTTTTGGGATCTGTATAAACAACATCTACTCTGTAAACAATAACTATAAATATTTTTCCTACTGCAGTCAAAACTGAATATTATTTGGTGACAGCTTTAACAATTCTGAATTTTGTAAGAGCCAATAGTAACCATAATTACATTCAGTATGGCAGGGGCTGAAAAAAAAAAAACTCTTAATAAAAACATCAAGCTGTGCCCTTGAATTAATGTGCCCAATGCATATGCCATCACTCTGTTCCTAGCATCATGGTATTTGACCATATTTATATATAAAGAACAAATGAGTCATTGAGCAAGTGTTCTCAGAAATTTAAATTTCACGTGGGGCATCACTCTACATCACACTGATTTTACAGAACTCATACTGGCCAGCAAGATCAAACCCAAGACAACTTAAGTGAAAAAATACATGTATCTAGTATTCAAAAGAAGTAATTGCAGGAGATACACTGTGATTCATACTGTTCAATATTACTTAATTAACTACTTCAGAAGGGAATTCTTCACAGTAAGAAACAGCTACTTAACAAGAATGGAAAACTTCTGGTCCCTAAACAAAAACGCAAACAGCTCTTAAATTTCACAGGCACATCCAGACACTACCACAATAAATTTTACTTTTGAACCCTGCTTCATTTCAGCATTGTAATCCTGTTTCACTTGACACTCATAGAATGTGTCATACAGGGTTCTCAAACAGCAGAATATTGGTGAATTAAGTCTCAACACCCTGCAACATCCTTAAGCTATATTCTTTACTGAGAGGAGATTTGATATTCCTTTAGCATTTACAAAATGTACATGAATATATCAACACATTTTATTAACTAAACAGAAAGCCCCATGCAGTAACTCTAGCAATTGACTATATCAAGTTTCCTCTGGTTTGCTGCAAGGCAATAATGGCTTAGTACATATTAATCTGACATTCAGCTGTTCCAAAAGCTAATAAGTACCTTTTGTACTAACTTTTGTACCATCTTTCTTAGACACAGTTATTTAGACAAATGTGATTGTACCTAGAATCACAGGAAAATAGAAGGATGAAAACTCGGGTGTCCTAAGATCTACATAAAGCTTCTTTTGGCAGTACAAAACCAGTCTTCATGCAGTGTGTGATACTAGAGCCCATGGTGTACCTTAAATGAACAGAGAACACCAAGCAGTGTAACACAAGTCTGCTTAAGTTACCAAGGTGGATGGTGGACTGTACCTACATCTGTCTCAATAGCGCCACATTAGACTCTCCATACAGAAACACATGACGTGTCTCAAACTAAACAAACATAGATATTTTCTACAACATTTTTCTGTTTTTAAATATGCAGCATGATCATTTTCTCGAAAATAAATCTTGCAAACCAATAAGTGTTATGGTTTGCTAGGATTTTTGATAGCCATCTGGCTTCAAAACAATTGCATTGGTACAGAAAATTGATTGCCAAACTATTGTCTGTAATCATCGTTTAAGGAACATATGCTTATATATTTCCAGCCCCATTTTCAGTTCATCCTAAACAGCCAGAGGTTACACTTAGCACATACAGAGAGAAGAAAAAAAAACAAAAACAAAACATGAGCTGCAAGAAAAACCCACAAACACCGCATGAATGTGATAGCTCTGTAGCGATGTATTCAAATGAACTACTGCACTGCTATCATCCAACCAGGTCCCACAAAAACACATAGCTGCATTCATACTTGATAAGTTACCTATGGTGTTTCTGAATCAGTGTGCTTAGTCTTCTTTATGAGCAAAACCAGGTACAAGACAACAATAAACTTACATAAATATGCATACTTTAATAAGGTAATTAATTTACAAAGTAGTTTATACAACAAGGGAAGTAAAAATATTGATGCAAAGGGGAATTTAAATGTTTAGGAATAATTCAAAGTCTAGTTTTCTATTGTATGCAATAAGATTTTTCAGAGGTGTTGTTTTACAAAGAACATGCAGCTTAGATTTCAAGTCAATATACGTAAGCATCGATTTGGTAGTTCAAGAAACTTAAGTTTTCTTACCACAGCAAATAAGCTTTGAGGAAGGAGGAACTGATCATGCTCCAGTGTCAGACATCAAGGTATCCTTTTAGAGCTCTTTAGAGCTCTATGCATAGAGCACCTTTGGCTTCTTTTTTTCTTCTCCCTTTTTATCACTTAAATCTTTTTCACTCTGCTCCTGTATGCAAGTATCACTGTAGCTACAGGACTGACCCGGCCTATTTCAGCCTCGCTGGTTTCAAGACAATGATTTTGAAACACCTTAAACTGCACAAGCCAACAATGAAGTTCGAAGCAGCTTCTAACTTTGATCACAGCCTTTTTCCAGTTACCCCCTCCCCAAACTGTTCAGTCTTTCCTCAGACCCTTGTATCTGAAGAGGCATTTGTGAGACACGCGAGTTAGATCAGGAAACCAAATTAAAATATGTACATCAAAAACATGTATTTAGTTTTAACCTGGCTCCCTAAGTAAATGCCTCTGCTGGCACAAAGGATGGGACAAAATGAGCACAGAAGCAAATAGCAGAAGTGCCACCTTCAGCACCTTACAGCGTTAGTGAGACTACAGCTTCAGTAATTTGACAGAAACAGTACATGCACTCGTTTGTTCAATTGTGATGGTTGTGTGATGGGATTAAATGGAGCAGCGTACTCATTTTGGACTGCTGCTAAGCATTTAGTTCTTCCTCAGGTATTCAGACTGAAATAACAGCAGAGTCTGCATTGACATAAACAGACAAAATAAGGAAGGCTGAGCAACATGACCTAAATAAAATACAAGACGCTTAAGACCTGTAAGGAATCCCCAGTAATAGAATCCTTTAGATCAACAAATACTAGGAAAAGGCAAAAAATTTCTTTTAAGTCCTAATCTATTATATCCTTCAGAGTGTCATTACATTTCCTTCAGCAAATACTAAAGATGCTTCAAGTGCCATTTCAGGGGCATTTTAGTGCTTCTTGGCACCGTGGTATCAGTGCTGAAACAAACTGAAGTGACGGCATATTTTAAACATGATTCTTCCCTGACCTCTTTCCC
>NW_008824772.1:4432396-4445403 GCF_000699105.1 Pygoscelis adeliae
ACTACATCTAGAACGTACTGGGGGAGGGTGGAGGTGGGGGGGTGTAAGATAAATATACATAAAGAGAAAAATCAAGAGACATCTTGGAAAATGTCAAAACTTCTGAGGAATTTCTCATTTAGCAAGTTTCTCAATACTGCTGTGCTCAGAAGCCCGCTGCATCAAGCACTTGGGTTTGTTACACCAGGGAACGTCCATCTTTTAGATGGAGAGAATGCCATACAGCTGCATCACAGTAGGGTCATGAGATTTTATTCATATCTGTCAGGTGCTCTGAGCTTCTCAAATCAAAGACTTCACATAAGTGCCAAGTCACTTACAGACAGAAAGTCACCTGTTTTTTCTTGACTTTACTGCAAGAAGTTATGACCTTTTGTAGCATTTCAAAGCAGTGCCTAAGACAGAGCCACATCTTTTCCAGCAAGAGTTTAGTCCCTGCTGTGCAGCTAAAGGTCTTTCCCTGCAATTACAAATTTCTTTTTGCAATTTAAATAGCTTTGTATTTAAGATCTCTTTCCATTGTTTCATTCACCTACAGCATATGCCTAGTAATAGAATGACAAAGAAGCATGCGCTGAACATGCTTAGGTTACAGACTAGCAAGCTTACTTTGCCACTATATTCAGCCCGCTTTAAGGTATCGCTAGCTATGCATATACTGGATGCACAGCTGAAGAATAGAAAGGAATGAGG
This sequence comes from Pygoscelis adeliae, assembly GCF_000699105.1. Classification (NCBI taxonomy): domain Eukaryota; kingdom Metazoa; phylum Chordata; class Aves; order Sphenisciformes; family Spheniscidae; genus Pygoscelis; species Pygoscelis adeliae. Next base: position 4,433,090 of record NW_008824772.1, read on the forward strand.
AGTTACAGCAGGGCAGGAAAAATGTTAGTTATAGTCGCAGAAAGATCTATAACATTATCAGACTCCAGTTGCCTTCCTACCCCACCACTCTCCCAGAAGAACTTCTACACACTTGAAAGCATGATCTTGTCCTAAATATTAAATGCTAGAACAGCTCTTTCTTCCACCATGTTAGAATCACAGCAGTAAGATTAGTGCCCTCTTTGAAAGGCCTTGTAGTATTTAAGAGCTAGATGGGGAGTTTCAGGAAGTGATTGCAATTTTCAGTGTGGACTCTGAATTTGTGCTGAGAATCGAATAGCGTTATTTTCTCCATTTTTTGCTCTGTGGTTTCATTTATTTTATGTAATTGTATTTAATACACACATAATCAGAACTTTATAAAACTCCATGCACACAAGATGTATCCAGTATAAGTAGTTCACTATGACCATGCATAACACCTCTAGACTTCATAGAAAAATAGATTAATTTTATCACTTTATTACCTATCATTTTGTCCCGCCCCCCACAAGGAAACACACACACACACATATACTTTCATGGCAGAGACTGTCAGATGCTTCTGCATTATCATCAGCAGCACTGAAGGTACCTTCATCCTACAGTATAGAACCAGTAGATAAATCTTGTACAATCTACAAATGGCATAACTGAAGAGAGACAGGGGAAGAGGAAAGTTAGAGCTAGTTGTGTATGTGCTCATAAAGAAAATGAACACTGCTAGACAGAGAAGCAGTATCGGTGTGGTCACTAGAGGCTCTAAATACCAGTCTGGAAGCACACTGGCTTGCGATTGTACTCATGACCTGTGAGAGAGAGTAGCAATCCAGACAAGACTTGGACACAGGGCTCTGAATTGTCCTTAAAATAGTTCCAAAAAAGAAAAATAAACCCATTTCACAAGCTCCCCAAAACACCCAGCTTCAATTCTGCAAGACCACTTCCACAGCCTTCCCCCAAAGCACTTCACCTTTTCAACATGGGCCCCACGTTCACCCTGTCTTACTCCTCCTTATTGCCTCTTTTTCTCCCCAAACCCAGATCCCCCACCCTTGGATGATCCACAAGGCCAGGTCATGTCTCCATGTCCTCAGCCTCCTAATCCCCTGTCCTTTTTTCACAATCTTCCTTGGAAAATCAGATCCCAGGACTGTTTCTGGGTGTCACAGAGCATGCAGCCAGCTAATCCACTTGGCTCACAACCTTCCTCTGCACAGTGCAGATCATCTGAAATACAGGGATCAAGGCTTGATAAATTAAAATTTATCAAGATCATTAGTGCTATGTTTATTACATTATGTTGTTGCAGAAAACAATTTGTTTACAATTTGCTTTAAAATAATCCATATAGTTATTGCTATTGTTCAAGTATTATTTTATAAGCTTCCTAGTTCTTTTAGATTTTACATTAGGTTAGAATCAGATTTAAGTACCCTGTGAAAGAACCTGTCCTCCACAGGGAATTACCAAATCACAGACAAGAATTGTAATGCAGAGGATAAAGAAATTACCCTCTTACCATATAAATCGGATTAGATAATCACAAATTTATCATGCAGTCAGGGATGTATCTTAGAATTTTAAAAGACTGAGATTCTTCAAAGTTCACAGAACAGGAGAGAATGGAAATACACATCAGTAGCTGCTTTGTGTAATTCTCACTTGACATCCCCATGTTGGTTTTCCCTTCAGCACTGAAACAGTGTCTTAGTTTACCAATACAGCCTCTAGTTTCAAGTCTAGCCTCATCTAAATCCACCTCTCATATATGTATTACTTTTGCCTCAATGACTACACGCAGTTTGCGATTATCTTATAGGTGGCTCCATACTCAATGACAAATCAGCAACGGAGACAATGATCTTTGACAAAATTCCATGTAAATGCAAAAACATCCACAATGTACAAGAAGCTGTTTGTTTTTTAAATTTGATTTCTCCCTTGAATACAACAGCACTTTTTTCCTGTTTTCTACTCTCTTCACTAATTAAAAAAAAAACCCAAACAAAACACAAAAAAACCCTAAACAAACAAAAAACCCCACCCATCCAAAAACACACAAAGATACTTAGCAATTAAAATTATCTCGCTGAAGAATTTTGCTGAATATTGTCTTGGGCAAAGCTGCGATTGAAAGAGCTCTGGTCCTGCTGTCAATTTTTCCATAGCACCTTGCAACGCTGTTATGCAACACGCCACCTCTGCCAGTGCTTGCTTTGCCTCTCAAACTGAACTGTTTCTCTTCTCATTCAAAATGCTCATCAACATATCACATAGCAGAGGATCTCTATCTGCATCATTTGTATCCCTGAGCACCATTTTTACTGTGTATGAAGAAATGAATGTGTGAAATGACACCCTAGAAATGCACTGAAAAAGAGTAGGGTTCATATGCAATGATTTACAGAAGAACTACAGTAAAATGTTTATTTAATTTTACATTAAGACATTTGTTATTTTAATCATGTTCATAAAGCGTGAAATATACATTGAAATAATTAAGAAACTTCAATAAATAATTTTGTTTAAAAATGCATCTCAGCTCATGACAGGACTTCTAGGGCACAGGGTGCTTTACCCTTCTCTTGCTGTCCATCATACTCAACCTGTGAAGTGTGCCTCGGAGACTCAGTGTGTGTCATCACAGAAATTATATACATGCTAAAGAACTTGAATAAATGCATTTTTCATTAAAAGATAATGGGTTTTTAATTTAGTGGGAGTTAGGATCAGTCTATAACTGAAAAGCATGCAAATCAAAGTTCATGAAATACTGATTGAACTAACCAATACACAGTCACAAAGTTAACCGCTAGAGAACTCTAACTCTCAAAATCTTCCTTTGCTGAAAAATTGGTATTATTTATGCATTCAAGTCATCTAGAAGACTGAAGAGCATAAATTACTCCACCGCACATTGGCAGTAAATTTACACTTACTCAACTGGCTTCAGATCCGATTGTTTCAGGTGGCAAAATAGGAAAAACTTTGATGTTTGACTAAATCTTAAAATTTTGCCATCTGTTCACAAGCAGTTTGCCAACAGAAAGATGCCAAAATTCATTTAATAATTGTCAGGAGTTGCTTGCTCTATTATTGATTGTGCATGACCATAAGACAAAAGCAGCTCATGACCTGCCTGGATTACAACTGACAAATAACCAGACTCACACGTACAATTTACAGAGGAATTCAAGTGGATAAAATAAATACAGAGCAGCAACAATGCCAGTCCTCCCACGTATTCAAGTAAATAAGCAAAGGTTTTATTCTTGCAGTGGAACGAACTGAGAATGCCTCTTCACAAAATAAGGAAAGACTCACATTATTAATGTCACTGACTTCAGAGGAATTGCTTCTATGAATAAGGAGCCAGGGCCATGAATAAAACCTGAACAATCTGAACCACTGAGCAAAATCTCCTTGCCAAGTGCATCCACTGAGCTGAATATGACTACCCAGCTTGGCTTCGGTTTTGTGATATAAGATTTCCTTTCATTCACAAATTCAAGTGAGTCTCATTCATGCTGGCTCTGCCAGGTCTATCCAACAGAAAAAAAACGAATAGATAACAGCACACCAAACAACTCGGTGTAGTATACACAAAGGTATCTTCAGGAAAAAAAAAAAAAAACAAACCACAAACAAGGGGAATGCAGCCCACTTGTTGAAACTTCTCCTCATCTCAAATATTCAAAATGTCAGGACAGAAAATAGAAACATTTCCCAATGTAAAAAAGTTTCAATTAAAATGGCTTGTACACTTTATTGTGAAGGAATTAGAATTCTAAGAAAACACCCAAACACAAGAAAGGGACTTGGCTGTTTCCAAGACCATCACAACAGATAGTCCATTTTTAGTTTTTGCCAGCTGGCTTATACACTATGTAATCTTCTAAGCTGTTAGAGCATTTCTAATAGTTCAACATTCTTAAAATCAAATGACACTAATTATAATAGGGACTTAAATTATAATTTAGCTGTAGAACAAAATGTTACCAAAAACTGGATACAGAAAGACCCTTTAGACTTCCAGGCTCAGGAAGAAATTCTCACTCATTTTAACTGAAGTTCTGGTCAGCAAGCAACATGAAAAACAGTCACGTAGTTTAAAATATTAACCTTTCTCTATTCATAAGGCTTCCAAAATTCATAATATGTTTACTCATTAAAGAAATCTGAGCCCACCCACCTCCCCCACCAAAAAAAGGGACAGAAACTGAAAAAGGAAGCTTGAAAAATAATGAATACTGGTGGTAGTTGCCTCCGAAGTTCTAGCCAGGTGACTTAATTCAAAGTTGTTTGGAGCATCCTTAATTGCAACTAATATTTGCAAAAAAAGGGGTGAATTAAAATGGACATTTATTCAATCAGAAGAGGTCTCCTCCTCCCTTTAACATTCTAGTCAGTCTTAACAACTGTGAATAAAAATATAGATAGGGCAGAGGACAAGTACGGCAACACACAAATGAAACTAACTTTTAAGATATTTGTCATTTTACTTGGGAGTGGTAGCGATACCAGCATTCTTCCACACCCCTGAAGAGTCAGAAAGCATCTGCTTTAAGCTCCTTAACAAAAAAGCTTCTTAAGAATTATAAGTTTTACTCAACGCTGACAGTCTTCCCAATAACGGGAGATAAAGACAGCATTGTACGCATCTTTGAAAGAAGCACTCTTTAGCAGTACCTCTCAAGCCCTTCTGGCTCTGTGCTGGTTAACTGAAAACAGGTTAAAAATATTTGTCAAATCACCCTTTGGCTGCTTGCAGGCTCTGCTAACTATTCTGAGCATGGTAATTCACCCAGACTTCTGCTTAGCCTACATGCATACACAAACAGATAATTATCTTTACACTTGCTGTACATACAATATCAATGTACAGTACAGGTAGATTTTAAGGTAAAATAGACTGCCAGCCTAATAAAGACTGCATTAACAACAACAAAAATCTATCTCAAAAAGTACATTTTGAATATATAAATTTCAGAAAAAGAAAAATCTTGACGAAGATACAGTACTCCTTTTGGAATTATTTTAAAGCCTTCCTCATAGTCTTGTCTACACATGGTGACCACTGCGTGATTTCTAATGTTTTAGGCATCAAAAGCATTACAGAGTCATTCAGAGTAGTTTATTAATTTTTATATATATAGTATTTCTTTTAATTTGAATATTGCAGTGGCTGCAGAGAAAGTGAACGATTCCCATTCCAGCTCCAGTTGATTTACAGGCAGAACCAACTCTTTTCATATAGCAGCAGGAACTACAGAAAAAAGCGAGGGGGGAACAAACCACCAAAAGAGCAGCTATCTCACATGCTTTTGGTTAGGCTGGCAATCTATTTTACCCTGAAATCCAAATTTGGGGCTGCAGAGATGAGGGCAGATGTGGACTGAAAAAAAATCGTAAATGACAAAGCCTAATAATGTTACCTCTTTACCAAGCACAACTGCTTGTTCTTATCAATTGCTTAAGGCCCCAGAACACATATTGAAGACTTGTTCCTAGTTTTAAGTGCCCTTTAAATCACTGAAGACACTCTTTAGGACTAGGATCTCATAGGCAGTTCTTGCTTCATCAGTCAGATCCTATTGTATTTGACAGCTATGGAATAGCACATATAGTAGTTTACCAAGTCTGAAGAAAATAAATAAAATGTGCTGAGGTCAACACCATGATAACAAGACAGACTACAGCACATAGAAACAAGCAAACCCCTCAGCACAAAACGATCTATTATTTTGTGGTAAAGTTCAAGAAGAAAAAAAAAAGTAACCCTCAGAAATTCTGGAAAGCCTAGAATTTTACCCCTTTGATACTCTTTCATTAAGTGCTGTCACTGCCATATTGACAGATGATGTATTGGATAGTAAATCATGTTGGAAATGGACTATAAAAACAACTTGTTTGTGCAGTTATGGAAACCATGTATTTTGGAAGTGTGTCATTTTACTTAAGGCAAATAGCCAAAATACAATTAGTAAATTTAAAGTTATATTGTAGCTGTTTATAAAGAAACACAGCTCAACATTCAGAGTATGAGCAGTTTGCAGAAAGTATATGGTGAGCATGTTTCCTCGTCCTTACCTCTACAGAAACAATTCTGATTTGGAAATAAAAAAATAATAAAAAAAAAAGACATCTTTGTGGGGAAGATATAAGCACACAACTGCTTTTTTACTGGAGGGTTTTATTAGGTGGTGGCGCATTGTGGGGGCTTTGTGGGTTTTGGGGCGGGGTGGTGGGGTTTTGTTTTGTCTTTGATAGTTACACTGAGAAATCAACTTTCAGGAAAGCTGGGTCTTGCTCTAAATTCAGCACTGAAGCTAGAAATCACTGCACACACATGTGTATATATGCATATGTGTGAGAAGGGGTGTGTGTGTATATATACACGTATGGAATTTTACTAGAGAACCATTTAACATACTATTTGCAAGTACCAGGAAGATAGAAAAAAGCCACTGCTGTTCCTATATGCATCTATGGCATTGGTCCACCTTCCCAAAAGTATTCATTGCCCGCCCCCCCCCTTTTTTTTTTTTCCCCCCCTTTCTTTTAAATCTTTTTCCTCCACAGGCAGCTATTTACATACAGCTTTCAATTTGCTGGAAAATCTTAAAACAAACATATGCACAGCCTGCAAACTGAGAACATCCTTAGTGAAATGGAACAAGAATATGGTTGGGCTGTGCAGCCTGTTTTTAAAATAAATGACAAGGTCAGAACCATTTACCGAAAAGGTCTGTTTAATCATTCTCTCAAAGCACTTAACATTTTGTTTAACTTACAGAAGAAAAAAAAAAAAAAAAACCCAGGCAGAGAAAGAAATATGTTGTGTATTGGCTTAGAGGAGACTGACTGTGAACAGGATTGCTTGATACTCTCTAAATAGGAAATCTTGCTTCAATTCATTGAGCTGGACACAGAAACTAAAGAATTAAAAAATCTATCCATAAGAGTGGATGACAGAAAACATGAAAAACATTTAAGTCTTCATTTCAGTAGCATTTGAGAAGATCTGTGTCCCCTTAGCCCATTTGGTGCATCAGTAAGATACACATTTCTGGTGAGTCAGCCACTGCGAGTTAGGCAATGCCTCTTCCTGAGAATCACCTGAGCCTCATAAAACATCGTTTTGTCATTTTAGCTGTAAATAATCCAGAATTACATAGTAACAACCTGATTCAAAGGATTATTAATCAGTTGCACAGTGGCATAAAGCTTAGCAGAATGATCGATTACAGACAATGAATTCTTCCAACGCTTCCAGATTCTCAAAGTTTCACAGTTTCCAGATGGTTCATCAAGAACACAGACATTGCAGGATCTGCTCAGGCTTGTGGACAGGCTAAAAGAACAGCAAGCAAAGCAGGGCAGTGCAAGCAGAATTTGATAAAGCAAACCTAGATCTTTCAACAGTCACTGGTATTACTACTCCAATGTTTTAGAATTTCAAGCAAAACCCAGAAATCTCCAATCACATCTTGTAACACAAAGTTAACTAAGTCAGTTTTGCATGTTGCTGTCATTTGTGTCAATAGTTGTTCGCCAAGCAAAGATGGTAATTTCTTAGGATGGCACTTGCTATTTATTTCCATCAACTATACATTTGCCCATGTAAGAAGAGAAGAACCTGTGAGGACATGGATGGCCACAGCGTGAAAACACAACTTTCCCGTAACTAGTAGGTGGCTTTGATTCATTTCATGTTATTTCTCCCCACAGACAGAAAATATAAACAGGCATGCACCCAAGGGAAAGGCATTATGTCTGAAGTTAGAGTTGAGTCTAATTTTTTTTCTAAAAATCACAGAAACCACCTGTCAAACACACACAGGGGCCAATCTTTTAAAGGTAATGCAAACTCAGTGGCACACAGAGGGTCAAAGGCTCCAACCATTTGCATGATTGGGGTGACAACGGACAGACTGAAGACATCAGTGGCCAGGCATCTGCCTACAGGACTTTCCTTTTTACAGAAGAGTTACAAGCCCGTGAGAAACGGGCTCTGTAATGAAAATGCCAGCGCAGCCTAGACTATAGCAGCCCTCAGATGTGCTACTTGAACGCAGGAAATTACAACGTGCAAGAAAACGATACACTGGGGAACCAGTAAAGATGATTAGTGAAGCCTGGCATGAAGAGTAGGGCAGCCACCCTTTTGGAGGAACCTGGAATCATTGGCAGATTTATTGTGACATTGTATCAGGATTCAGGTGGCATTAATTACAGCATTATCAGCTACAGTATATTGTAATCATACCATGTTTCACCATGGTGACATCCTGACCATGATGTATCAATGCTGCTCTGATGTCTGCCACATACTACCTGTAATACCAGTACAATTCAGACTTTTTCACAGGATATATAAATTGCCTAATTTCGTCATTAGTAAGTCAAAGTCTTCACCCAGCATTTTCTTGATTTGGACAAGATGAACTTGTATTATAAGAGTGATTTTGACTACGTCATCATCAGCGAAAGATTTAAGTTAATTGCCACTGACTGGACGTGAAAAGCTGTCAGTCTTCATCAATTTTATTTTACAGGTGAATGACAAAGCAGTGAATCTGGCTGCTGGTTACATTGAGGAAGACAAATAAGATGCAGATTACACTTTAAAAAGCACAAGATGTTGGCAAAATAATAATTCACTATTAATTAAACTGTATTGTTTATTTTAGTTACCCAACATGACACAGAATATACTTAATATTTCAGTGACCTGCATTTTGATAGATATTTATTGTGCACACAAACTCGTGGGGCCAGGGGACCTTTTCTTTGTCTTCTTTGGAAACTGTGACCAGTGATACTGAACAAAAGCATTCTCAAAACAAAATATTTAACTTTAGAAACTGTAGGAAGACAAAGAGAAAAAAGGATTTTTAAACAACAGGCATCTCACCTTATATCTCACTTTCTCTCAAGCTAACTTAAATATGGTATCCTTTTAATTTACAGGAACAGAACAGACTCAATTACCTAATCACGCATGAGGAGCTCGGCTTGTTATTGGGATATGTTTTTCACCACAGAGCTAATTTAGGTAATTGTCACCTGGATTTGCCTACTCCAAGGTTGAGCAGCCTTATACCAAAGAGCGAATAAATACATGTTCATTGCTAGCAGTATGGGACCCTCAGTGTCATTGCTCTGAACCACTCGGGATGGGTGTCTGGGGAATGGAGTGGAAGATGTTGGGATTGGGATACTCACAGCATAGCATTAGCTATTAAAAAATGCCTTTCTTTGTATATGCAGCTCTGGCATACACCTAGGTACCTCTACAATGCAGCTCAGTACTGCCACTTCTCTGGCGTGAAGAGACAGGGAACACACACTACCTGCTCCAAACCCTAATTCCACTTTCACCTAAAGACACACTAGGGTGTCTGGTGTGCACGTCCCTCATATCCAACCCAACCGCGAGCAGCCAGTGAGCAATTCAGATAGAGATACAATAATTAGCATAATTCTTCTCTCCTAAATACCTAAGTATATACTGTCATTCTCTGTAAGTGTATGCACAGATACCCTATATTTACACATTAATGTATGACCAGATGATGTTACCAAGGAATCCTAAGAACACAAGGAGACCCTGAAGTTGTCTTCAGGGATGAATTTCTGATTATTTCTCATCACACTCCAGTCTGGTAGGAGAACAGTTCCTAAGGACTGCAACTCGCAGGTGAAATTCTTACCCCACAGACAACCAGGAAATCTTTGCTACTGGCTTCAGTAAAGGGCATAACTTCACAGTTGGTAAAGTAGGATGTTCTTCTCCAAAGCTTCCTTAACCCATTTTCTGATTGTTTAGCTAGTTGCTTATACCTTCCCTCAGTGATTTGCTGGCTTCACTCCCCACCATTTGGATTATTCAGTGTATAGCTGTGTCAAGGAAACCACACGTTGCTATGTCACATATTTTGAGATACATTGTGCTTAAAACCAAAAAGATAGAGGGAAAATTCAAAACAATGAAATCGGAAATTGAAAGGCTGACATATTGTAAGAAGCAATGGAAAACATCCATGCCATCCAGAACAAGATGTTGAATGCCTAAAGAATGAGGAAGCAGGGATATTGTCATAGGTTTTCCTGCTAATAAGAAAAGACTGTCTTCCAGAACATTGCCCAAAAAATGATTCCGTTCTTATAAAAGGGGAAAGCCAGCAAAACAACAATGTATCAGCTACTCAGGCTACCTATTTTTAGGAAAATGCATTTTGTTTCTTTGGACAAAGCATTTTATAATTCATGTTCTTGGTGAAAAAAATCATCTTTCCTTAATCAAGTTGTACATCTAATCAAATGATTAATCACTTCGAGACTGTTACATGAAAATTAGTCCTTGTTACATACATTTAAATTTTGAAGATTATAAACTACAGAAGTTTGAAATTTAAAACAAAAACAAAAAACCAGACCACTTCTTCATTTACTTCATGCAGCCAGACTGAAACAAACATTACGTGAAGACAAAGGAAGCAATTGCTCTAAGGAACTCCACACAACTAAGTTCACGAGAGACCTAAGCAGGGGACAAGATTTGTCTGTTAAGCCTTTATTCAAGTAATTTGTAACAAGACTGATTAACATTGCCTTTTTGGATATAAATATAGATAAAGCTCTGAACGGAAGGATACAGTGCCAACTCAAGAAATCCTTGCCAGTTGGATTTTGCCAGATTAAGTACTGAAGGACTCATTTCCTCGAAAACTGATTTATGAAAAGCATAAAACCTTTCATATTCTAAACAAATATTAAAATGAAACAGTAGCTTAATGACTTGTTAATTATTGTTCTGAAGGTTTATTTCTGTTTTGAAGCTTAGAAATCATAAACAAAGAACTGAGGAGAATTCATCCAAGAGCTATTGGTGCAAACACATCATAGATTGTATTAAACAATAGAGAAACCATAAACAACACAGCTTAGCATTTGCTAGTCTATATATATATATGTACTTTTGAAAGACAGATATGACATACTGAATTGTTTCAGCAGCAATAGAATAGCTTCCTTTAGGGTTTGATCTTACATTCATTCAGGTAAATAGCTAAGTCCCCATTGACTTCAATTGTGCAGCATCAGGGGTTTAGAAACTAAACTATTGTAACTCATGCATTTTAGATTTCTAGATGCACTATTCACCACAGACATTAAAGACAGTTTAAAAGCAAGGAAAAAAAAAGAAAAATCAAACTAGTAATCTGTTCAGTGGGAACACATTTCAATGAAGAATTTTAAGAGCCCTATCTGTTTTCACAGCTGCAAGCTGCTGGGGAAGCCCCAGTATGTTTTGTCCTTAGCATCTCAACTCAGCTGCAAAAGGATTTATTTTGGAACATGCTGCTGCAGAAGCAGCTAATTAAAACAGAGTTCTGGTTAGGCATTTTGCATATGGATTAGAAAAATGCAGTCAGAACATGATGCAGAATAGATTTCTCCATAAAACACACTGATGTACCCATGATGCACAGAGATACATACATGTCTGTAATTCTGTAGCATCCATGACCTCCAACCTTTTACCAAAAGGCAACTTTCTTGTCTTTACATTAAACTTTTGCCCTCTTCCCCGCCCCCGCCTTTTTTAACTGTCATCATATAACTGCTACCCTTTGTGCATTTTTTTTTCCTTTTTACATCTTCATTTTTGGGTCAGTGATGTAAGATTGTGTACTGTCCTGTTTGCAATATTTTATTAAAACCCATGTGTAATAACAGCAATAAAGCCAGGCAAAGTACTAGTCTGCTGTGGCTGGGCATTTAGACCAGTGCGTAGGGTTTAAAGTCAGTGCTTTCACTAACACCCTATTGAATAGCAAATGGTTGTCAAATATTTCTGAAAAACAAATCACAACTTCCATCACACATTAAGCTTAAAAAGGATACAGCAGAGAAGTAAAGAAAGTTTATGTTGCGACTTTTGATTTATGTGATAATTGCAGTGATTGACAGGAGTCTGAGAAACAAGAAGGAAGCCATGGAAGTTTATAATGCACTGACATTTACAGTCAAGGATGACTGTCACAATTGTCAGAACTTTAACAATTTGTTAACTTTCCGACTCTTGCAATAATGAGATCTCTTCTGCTTTCTGATATTTTGTTATCAAAACTTCATTATCTGTCCTTCTCAGCCCAACATACAATAAAGCATTCAAAATGAGTCACCTTTTTAAATGTGATCAAAAAAATCTGACATTTAAGGCCTGACTCTAAGGTGGGCTGAGCACCAGAAATGCTCATTGAAGTAAAGGGAAACCTCAGAAGCTTCAGAGCTTCAGCCCT
>NW_008824772.1:4445500-4483534 GCF_000699105.1 Pygoscelis adeliae
TTTTCTTCTCCAAATCTAGGTTTGAATTTCCCCACAGTTTGACCTATTTTTTGTTTTGGTCATCCCTCACTTACAATGAAAATCCAGGAATTAAATCAGAAGCTTATAGAATCCCTAAAGTAGTTACACTTTTTCCAAGAACAAAGCAGGCAGGCACTCCAGAGGGCACTTTTCGGTTATAAACTGCTTTATATACAGCAAAGATCAGCTTAACTCTTCTCTCTACCTTCACACAAAACTGAGCCTTCCAAAGTTTGGTAAATGTAACTGAACAGTGTCAAAGATTGCAAGGTTATAAGCACGGCAAAAACCCAAACAAGTTTCTGCTCATGGCCATGCACAAGAGAGACTGTAAAGTAGATGCAGTGACAAACCACAAAGAGTCACAAGGAAGTTTTCAATGTAACAGTGAGGATACCTGATGGAGAAAGAATTTAAGTGGGTAAATGTGCCTTCTTAGAGCAAGATATGACTACATCAGGGTCTCAGTTCTTCAGATCTGAGGGAGGAGGTAAACAGTCTAGAGGGCACGATCACACATCACAGCTTTGCACCTTGGCCAATTTAGTGCAGGACTGTAAAACGATACTACCCAAAAGCAAGCTCCCACAACATACTCACCACATAGAAAAGAATTAATTTGCAATTAATTAGGTAATCTCTAAAACAATAGGAATGTTTTCGCTTTAGAGATCATGCTACAAAAGCAGAAATGTTTGACATTAGCCAAGACTAAGGAGACCACAACTCACAAATCAAACGTGAAAAAATTGCTTTCATGCAAGATATGACTGCTAATCACACAGTGTAACTAAAAGAGCACAGCTGAAGTAGTAAGAAAACAGAAAATACTTTCATGCATCCCCTTTTACACAAAGGGTCAAAAGACCCTTCCCACCAGCTATTCTTCCAATGTGTCAAAAACTACTGGGGTCTGGGACCTCGGGAGAATGAACATTATGGTAACTTAGCACGACATGGCACTTAAAAGGCCTTGAGCCATACCACTGAGCTCACTATCTGAATTTTCCCTTTGGTATGGAAAGATCATTTGGAAGTCATTCTTACTAAAATTTCCAGGGAAACAACTTCAGAGAAAGATTTTTTTTTTTTTTCCAAAAGGGAGGAAAAAACAGGTTTTAAAATGTACATAAGCAAACAGAAGGGGAAAGACACAAAGTCTGAGAGGCCATATAGTCTTTCCCCATCCAAAACATCATCGTTTCTCTACTTAATATAATAAAAACATAAAAATTAAAACCAGAACTTAACCAGAGCACACAAATAAGATTTCAAGTTTGAAAATTCAAGTAGGGGCTCAGGCTGCTGCTGCTTTGAGAATTACTGTATTCATACCAATTTTATTTTTTTTAATGAAAAATTCAGCATCAAATCAGTTTGAAGTTATTTTTGATCCCCACTTTGTTTTAAAACAGCAAAATGAAAAAACAGAAGCGGCACAGAGCCTGTGTTAATAAAAAAAAAAAAGAGTTTTGACAAACAGTGCCCAGTATTTCAGGTGGGAAATGGAATTTGCATAAATTCTATTATGATTTTAATAGGGGGGGGGTATTTTGCTTACCAACCTTCACAGGTATATAAATTAAATTACAGATTTGCTGCATGTGTTATTAAACAGAAGTCTGGAGTTGTGCTTGGAACTGAGCTACAGCTTTACCTGACCAGATTAAGGAAAAATACAGCATAATTCCTAGAACAGTAGGGTATGAGGGAACTACATAGGAAGAAATAACATTCCTACCTCCTTTCAAGGGGCAATTCCTTCCCACAAGTCCAGAAATACCGGGACTTTGGGAAAATGAACATTAAGTGCAATGTTGTGCCAAGATGCTACAAAAGGCATTGGTTATACTAGTGAGCTCACTATGTGGGTTTTGTCTTCAGCATGGAGAGGAAGGAAAACCAAGGGGCTTTGTAAGGCCATCAGAATTGCTTTTGTGGTTCATATGAGCAGCCAGGTATTCAGAGTTTAATGCAAAACATTCACCCAACCTTACTTCTTGTCTATTTTTCATCATTCCTAAAATATCACAGTTTACAACTTCTCTCCCCCAATAACAGCTTAAATCCAAATAAAAACTATAATCTAAATTATGTTGAAGTCTTATCTATTTAAAAGCAAGTCTCATTAAGCCAATAAGAATATTAATTAGCTGTGAGCATATAGCATCACAACTTCATGATTCAAGCGTGTCATACCAACATAACCTATCAATATAACCATACAGATTATCCAGGTTCCTTGCCTTTGAAGTTCTCATTTAACATCAAACGTTTTCTGTAATTAAGAGAATTGTTTATTTTGCTCACAAAAGCAGTGCTGAAACATAGCCAGAACACATCACTAACCCTACAAACAATATAATAATTTATTTATTGCTGGTTTGTTGGATTTTTTTCCCAGTTGTCCTAGGCCACATTCACTCATTTATCAAATGCAGTACTGTAGAAAGAAGTTCTAGCTAAATCAGATTTATTAGATTCTCCCTTCATGAGACATTTGTATAAAACCAGTACACCTCCTCAGTATTTCTGTGCATTTGTAAAGCACTAAGTTGCCCTAATGTGCAGTATTAGTGACAACTTTTAGATGCTATACGCTTGTGAAATTATTTTTTAAAACCAACATAAACTTTCAGAATGTTCCACTAGCAAACAGCAGATCTTTCCTTGAAATAGCGTCTATGGAGGTACCATTTTGTCTGTCCCTTTCAACAGTTAAAGGGACAGACAAAATCAGCAGGTTCCTGCAATATTCTCTCGTAAACATCACCCAGTGTCAAAGCTCCTTTATGCTTGGCTGCAAAATGTTTGATGTCAAGACTGTTATCTTCGTTATGGCATAGTGAAAGGTATTCCAGAACTAGGGATAATTTTTGCAAGTTAAGACATATTAAAAGACACATGTAATCATACTTTCTCAATCTAACCTGGAATTTAACATGTGTATTCTTCTATGCTTAAAATCTTGATCCTTCTGCCACTAGCTCCAAGTATCTCTAAAGCATAATAAGTCCCACTGGTCTAATTTCAGGTTACCAGCTCATTGGTTCCTGTTAACAAGACAATTTTCCCAAGCATTTTTCAAGTGTACTCATTTAATAGCATTATCATTGTCTTCCAACTGTGTTAATGGACTCCACAAAAATAGACCTTTGTAATGAATATGCCTGCTCTCACCTCAGTTTTTAAACTCTTTGAAGAATTAGTTCCTTAAAGCTGAAAAAGCAATTCATGTGTCAAGTTCTGCTCCCACTGAAATCAAGAGTCCTGTTGGCCACAATATCCGGCCAATGTAATCAAGAGTAAGAACCACATTATAGCCAAAATTTGTGCTTTATACTGCAATACGTTTCTCTCATAATGAACATACAAGCCTTTCTTCTCCTCAATGCACAATCCTCTGTGTGCTTGCATTCCACCAGTACAATATACCCCGAGAGACCTTTCCGACTTACTCATTTACCACCAATTCTCCTTAAAAGTCAAGAGGGAAATGTATGCTCTCTCTTGTCTGCTTGCTACTTCTAAGTCAATCCCTCAGATAGCAATTTATTTATTTGGGTATTTCTCCAAAGCACGAAAGAAAATAGATTACTGGCTACTCATGACTTATGATGCATCTTCAGGTAAAGCAATCATACTGAATATTTTATCCAATTATAAATCACATACTTCAGTGATTTGTATCAAACAGCAGATGAGGATAGACATTGTCTTTTGATGAAATGTCTGAATATTTGATACAATGATATACTACAACATCAAAACACATAATCAAATAGATACTGTACTGAACAGGCAGACTTAAGGTTTCATGAAATCAATGCAATAGACCAAAAGAGGATTTAATGCGAAAGACCCAATCGTGTGTTTTTTGTAGTCTGATACTGAAGACATTTCCTTGGAATTAAGGAGTTTGAGCTGTGTCCACAGCTTGTTCTACACAGCATTGGGACTGGAATGTGGATCTCCCACATATGGAAAGCAGGAGGATTGGCACACTTAGAAATATCACAAGTTTTGTGGAATGCAAAAGCCCTTTCCCTCCAAATTACAGGCAGTGTGATATCATATTGGAAGAGGTTGCAAGTACACAGATCTTGGGCATGGAGTTACTGTTGCATCTCACATTTACTAAACAAAAGAATTTATTAGACTTTGAACATCCCTGAATCCCACAATCAACAGCTGAGGAAAAGCTGTCAAACAGCAAAAAGAAAAATGTTGGGAAAAAGCTTAGATTCGACCTACTCATCTTCCAGGTGGTTCTTGCTTAAGAAAAACAAAGAGGTCACTAAAGTTGTCACTATACTACTCGGCCAGCAGAAGGGCATTCTCCACAGTGAGCTGCTATTTCCATCATTGCCTCCTCTAACGATCTGTCACAGCTGGTCCTGGCTGAACCAGGACATTTCAGTCAAAGCTTCCCCCTGCCTCCCCCCCCCCCCAAAAAAAAACCTTTGCCCAGAGCCAAGATTGTGTTTCTGCACAAGTTTCTTATGAAGTAGAAAAATCCTACATTTAAGCAGCTGAAAATGAGAGCACAAATGAGGAGAGGTGGCTCCTGACAAGAGTGGTGTTACTACTAGTTACACACTAGGGACGGAGCCAGGAGCGGAGCTCACACCGGTACAGCGGAGCAGGGTAAGGAGACCAGTGAAAGTAACTGCTTGGGAGATGGCAAAGGAAATCTCAAGTGTGGGAAGGTCTAACTGTACAACTCTTAATGAGACAGCGACGACCCTTGTCATGGCAATTCTCTCTGTTTTCTTGGATTTTTTTTCTTCCACTTCACTAAATACACCATCCCACCTAGTCTGAAGAGACTGACACACAGTTGGATAGGACTCATTAGCTGATAGCACCCAGATGCTTGACAGCATTACACAGAGCACTCAATAATGCATATTATTGAGAGAGAGGGGGATGAAATTTAACAGCAATTCAGACATTAAAAATAATTAAAATCCTTCTATACAGTTAGATGTTTTTCCTCGCTGAATTATCTCCAAAGATAATTTTAGCGAGCCCAGCTGCAGAGGCTGATGCAAAATATCAATACAATCTGTAAAGCCAAACATCCACATGTCAATGGGCACCCAACAGAAGGAGCTGCCTCCATCGAGGCACATTTTTGCATAAAAGGAAGGGAGCTTGCAAAGCAGAATTTTGTTTCCTTTAGCGGAAGGGAATAATAAGCGCTTTCTACAGGACAATGGGGGCCAGAACATATACAAAGGTCTTGTCTTTACAGCTTTAAAAGCCCCATCCGCAGGCTCTCCAGAGAGGCGTCCTCCCGGAGGCCCCAATGGCCGCAGCAGGCCCGGCATGGGGGGGCTGCCGGTGCTGGGCAATACCACCCCCACCCCCCCCAGCCACCTCACAGCTTCCACCCGAACTTCACCAGTTGCCAGGCAACAGCCACATGGTCCCCCATATAAAAAAAAAAAAAATCAAAAAAAAAAACAGTGTTGTTATGTGTATATAAAAATAGATATACACACACAAGTTCCAGGCACAAACAAGCAGGGAGCTGGGCCAGAGGAGGCGAGAGGAACCCGCAGTCTCCACCTCTCCCCACACACCTGGGGAAAGCCCTGGAAACCCCTCTCCTCAAAACACTTTTTTGGTGAAAAACAGCCACGCCATCCTTACAGGCCTCCCCCCTCCTTCTAAACGGTGTTTTGGAGGGAGGCTGAGGGGGGGTTTCCTCTGCCATGAGGGGACAAACCCTGCCTCAGGCAGCACTGGGACTGACAGGACATGGTGCGGACGCTGTCACAGGCGCTTTATGGCGGCAAAGAGGTTCGGTCCAATGCCCCTATAAAAGACTTATTCAAACAGAGGTGAACTACATGGAAGCATCAGAAAGCATTAAAAAAAAAAATCCAAAACCGAAACCAAACTTCCTACACTAAACCACTTGAGGTTTAAGCTGCTACTTTTCAAAGCTAAACAGAGACAGCCTGATCATGTCCCCTTTCCCTCCTTCCCCAGCTGGTCCAAGCTGGTGCAGGACAACTTCACCCACATGCCACAGGGCAGTGGGTTTTATAAATACGTCATGAAAATCGGACCGTAGAGCAGTATTAATCTGGAGTTATCACAATTTAGTTGTTGGGTAAACACAAGTGAGTAAACACAGTTCTTTTGGTGACAGGGAGAGGTTACATGCCTGCATCAAAGTCACAATTTCTCTCACATAGTTTCCTCATAACAAGGAAGAAGATGGCACCGCAATGAACATCTGGAAATAAATTTATGTAAAACCTGCAAATTTCTGCTATGGACAAGTCCAGCAGAATCTAAGTCCCCAAACCATTTCAGTATTTTATGTTTGAAACAACATGCAATGTGCTGTGTGACCTGCAGAGAAGAAAGGGAAAAAAACCAACCCCAAAAAACAGGCCAGAAAAATCTCCCACCTTTCTTCTTGGTGTTTCCTGCTACAACAGGCTACAACACAGTAGAGAGGCTTGAACGTGAGGAACCCATTTTGGAGACGACGTCAGGGAGGGAAGCGCAAGCGTGGGCCAGCTGCTAAGGCTGCGCTGGAGGCTCGCTGCCGGCTGCGGGTGCAGCCATCACCACGGCAGGGCGGGATACAGCTTCCCCGCCACGCCGAGGTAACTCGCCAGGCAAACACTGCAGCCCGGAGCGGAGAGCGGTTTTGCTCAGAAAATGATGTGGGGTGTTGTAATCAAGTATCCCAAACACCCGTGTAAATCAGCCTAAAAGTCACTGCTATTGTATTTGTAGCATGGGACAGAAAATGAACTTGTACTTGGCTGACAGTTTTCTCATAAATACAATTTTATCTCTCTCTTAAAATCACATCTTCAGGAAGCCTCAAAATATTTCATACCTGCTACACCTCCGTTATTTTTAAGTTATTATTCTATTCTAGCTACAAGATACTTTCAAATATGATGTTTAATGACATGTTTTTCTTGCCTCATTTTGTTTTGGTGTCAGATATTTTTCTCATTTACTTAAGAGAAATGAGAGTATGCAGGGAAACAGAGGGAGAAAACATCTGAAGCCAAAGTTACCGCAGTCTCCAGACACTGGTATTGATAAAGAACCAATATGGGATTTTAAAAATACTTTGAATTTTAGGGGGGAAAAAAAAAGCTCATACTGTTATTCAGGGACAATGAGGGAACGTGGAGGGTCTAATGAGAGTTAATATATACCTGTACCACAATTTGACAATCCCTGCTTTTTTATTACTGGTCATCATCTTGTTGAAAGCTAAGAATTTTTTTTTTTTTTTTTTTTTAAATGAAAGACTTTACGTTATTGTACCAATTTAATCAGTTATTTTCTTACAATAGGAGACCATAAGCAACAAAAACAAGCCTGGACACAAAACAAATCTGTAAATTGATACCGCTGCTGTTAAAGAAATTCACATCTCTTTCACCTTGTTTAGACACATCTACACCACGTTAGCCTCAAGAAAACCAGAAGCAGGAACACTAAAATATTTTCATAGCATTTCCAACTCACTCAATAGGAAGGATTACTAGAAATTTCAGAAAGGTGGGCTGCAAATCTGTCGGCTTATTTATCATAGCTGGTTCAGAAGCAAAATTCTGACTGAAGCCCCTTCCCTGTCACCCCACCCCCTCATAAGGTTTAGAAAAGGACAGATTACAATAAACCATCCACAGAAAATGGAAACTTTAAATAAGAGGGTTTCTAAACTCGCCCAACTTTCTTTAAAACGAAGCATTATTCCAACTTCAGCTGTCATTTCCAGCATTTACATAATAATGCTAATAAGAATACCATCAACTACCTTTCCAGTGCAACAACAAAGAGTTTAGTCTGTATAGAAGCGTGCTGCTAATTTCAGTTACCTCATTCATACCTACCCTAGAATTTTAAGCAAATAACTTAAAATTAAGTGGAGCTTTATGGTCTTGATGAGTCATTCCAAAAGAAAGCAAAGATGCAAAGCAATCACAAGATATTTTTTACCTTCAGTCATATGTAAAGTTTGAATGAAAAATGCTCTAAAACCACACAACATCTATATTTCCTTACCTTTTTTTTTTTATATGAATGCTTTGACAAGCACAGTCCTTAACTATTACCATTTTTAATGACAGAGGTGAGGGAAGAGAAGCAGACTGCAGATGCTGATCTGTGGAAAAACCATTAATTGCATGCAGATGCTAAATATTTTTCCCTTCTGAAGGTTTAGCATATTACTATGTGAAACCTTCCCACAAAGGAGCAGGTACGATGCAGGTCTGAACATCTCTGGGAAGTTCCAATGTACCTGCCTCTATATTGCTTTTAATGAGAAAGATAGCAGAACAGCTCAGACTCAGAATATTACATCCTCTGTTGCTCATAAATTCTGTATATTTATTGGAGCTAGGAAGTACAAAGATAATAGGGTTAGAAACATACGCATTTTACCATTATGAGCTGAGGAAAGGACAGTCACTGATGCATGCAATTTGTTTCTAATGGGCCTTGTTGTGGAAAATTAAAACTACAGCTCTGCAAGTCTTACGAGTCAGAGGTTTCTCCAGTCTATTTTTGGCATAATTTACTAATGAAATGAGGCTTAAGCAATTACTGTACCTGTGTGTCTATCAGTCCTTGTAATAACGACTTAACCTGTTGGCTAGCCTTAATAGTCAGCGAAGGAGTAGCAGTCTTAAAGATATTAAGTTCCCATAGGTTTAATGAAATAATGGATAACTCCATTTCAGTTACAAGCCTGTTCTTCCCTTGCAAATCCTTCAAGGTATTTCAACAGAAGATAGGACATAGTTTTACTTAGTCATCAGCATTTATTTTCCTGTCTGAATATAGTTACTGTTAGTGAAGCTGTCTGCGGAGGTGCTTGTCACCACTTCATAGTTACAGCTGACTATAAAGGCATATAAATTCCAGTTTTTTAACAGTGGCCTTCCCAGGTGAGTATCTACAGAGTGTTAGCCTTAATAACCATTGGGAGGTTTTTTGTGTGGATGGTTTTAATTTTTCACATTTTCTAAAACAGTCTTTAATTTTCAGCAATTGTTTGAACTGATATTTAAATTTTTAACAAATATTTAAAAAAAAAAGGGTTATTCTCTTGGATAGCATTATGGCAAGAAATTAAAGATTAAACTGCTTTTGACTTTGCACCTGTGTGTGTTGTGGTTTAACCTGGCAGGCAGCTAAACACCACACAGCCGTTCCCCCCACAGTGGGATGGGGGAGAGAATCGAAAAAAAAAATAAAAATTAAAACTCATGGGTTGAGATAAAGACAGTTTAATAGGACAGAAAAGGATGGGAAAATAATAATAATAATAATAAAAGAACATACAAAATAAGTGATGCACAATGCAACTGCTCACCACCCGCTGACTGATACCCAGCCAGTCCCCGAGCAGCGGTCACCGCCCCCCGGCCAACTCCCCCCAGCTGATATACTGAGCATGACGTCCCATGGTATGGAATAGCCCTTGGGCCAGTTGGGGTCAGCTGTCCTGGCTCTGCCCCCTCCCAGCTTCTCGCTGGCAGAGCATGAGAAGCTGAGAAGTCCTTGACTAGTGTAAGCACTGCTCAGCAACAACTAAAACATCAGTGTGTTATCAACATTGTTCTCATGATAAATCCAAAACACAGCACTGTACAAGCTACTAGGGAGAAAATTAACTCTATCCCAGCTGAAACCGGGACAACGTGATAATTTTGAAATAGTAAATGTTCAAGGAACACGTAGCTCCTATGCCACATTATTTTTGAGCTAAAGGCTGGTCCTGCATGTAGAATAATCAGACCTTTAGAAAACATAACATTCCTACAGACATTTTAGCTAGGACTAGATTGAGGGAGGGGAAGGTCAGGAATATTCCCCCCCTCCACTTCTGTCCTCTGATGCTTGTTACATCACCTATTATTACTTCAAATATTTATCATAGTTACGTGCCTCAAATCCAACTTTACATAGCTCATGCAACTCAACAACACTATGTGTTCTACTCATTAAGAATGCATACAAGGCTAGTCTAGCTAGATAATCTACATGCTAGAATTCTTTAGAAGAAAACATCACTGTCTTTTTGCATACTAGGTCTCCAGAGTCATCTGTAAATGACATCTAAAATTGCTGTAACCATACAGCGCTGCTGGACCCAGACCAGAGACAACCTAGCCCTACCATTTTTTTCTTAAATCTGCCTTCCTCTCATACTTCCTGCACACAGTTTAGCTGACAGTTCATCAGAATTTGGGCAGGGAGCATTTGGCAGATTGCTTCTGCAGTGGGAGGCAAAACAAATGAACTCCAGTTTCACGAGATCAAAGGTTCGTATGTTGAAGGGAGACATGGGCACCTTGCTAGCATGAAGAAGCAATAAAACATGAATTATTACTGCAACACGTTTTGCTCTAGAACATTATATGATAGTTTGGGACTTCGCAAGTTACAACTCATGAATAGGAAACTGCGATTGATTTGTTTTCCCCACATCGCTTCAAATCATCATCATGATACGAGCTCAGCAAAGACTGCTTTTAATGGGATGAAGAACTACACAGTGATTTCTCATCAAACTAATGTGGAATAGAAAGTCTGGTACACTGCAGATATGCTACTAATCATGCAATTAACAAAAACATCCTTCTTAAATTATTGTGCTTTTAATAGGAAGCGTCTCTACTGGTTTTGACGTTAAGCCTCACTGTGACTCCAATCCCCAAAAAGGGCATCGTCCCCACTTTCTTTTTTGTACACCGTCCATGTCTGCAGTTACCGATTTTGTCTGCTATTATGAAAAGCAAAACAGTAGAGGATGGCATCTCATCCTAAAGCAGTTAACACTCCCATGCATTGCACAAGAGAGCCAGGACACCCAAGTCAGGGAGGCAGACCCCAGGCAGAGGGAGAAGGATGCCTAAACATTGTATGTTCCACAGTAATATCCACTTTCTCTGTGACCCGATCCTGGTGATTTGCTTAAGGAAATCCAAGAGATCTGTGGCCCAGCAAAAGTCAAATCCAGGTATTTCAAATCCCACGTTAGTGTGTCTCAGACAGTGGGCTCTCTTTCCTTTCCTTTAATACTATGACAGTTATGAGGAGAAAGGAATATACGTATAAATATAGTTATAGTTATGAAAGAAAGGAATAAAATCACAACAAAAAACCCTCACTGGAAATGGCAATTTCTTTATAAGTCTCTTCATAAAGAAAACTTCATTCTTGAACAGGCTTGAATTGTGAGAAAACACACTAGTCTATGTGAGGTGACAGCTATAATCCAATCTGCAGATGAAATAGTGATTATAAATTCTTTTTTCTCATTGACATGTAGTGAGTACTTTGATATTTCTGAGTTACATTTCTCCTGCAGAAGTCCTATATATGAGTTCTGAACTCTTAAGGAGGCTGAATCATCTTTAAACAGTATCTTCTCTTTTTTGTGCACCTCCCACCCCTTCTTCTTCCAATCCCAAACAGCTTTGGATTTCTAGTAGTTCACTCACAATCATATTCCAAGTCAAGAGGTGTTTTGGTAACGTGTTAGTTCATATAAACACTATAGTATCAACAGGATGAATGAGAGACAGTGATGAAGTTAGACACTAGCACTCTTTCACAAACTTTTTTTTTTTAATATTGCTTTATGATAATTATGCCAAGTCTTGCCAGCTCAGGGAGGTGGACCTGCCAGAAATGTTGCAAAGCCCAGCATACAGATGTACACCATATTGTGTCACACAACATTTCTCAAAATACCCAACACGGGTGCTGCTGTTTTTAGTATGATCATCCAGACAAACAGCTTCATACCAGCTTCTCTAATTTCATTTTGACTGTCCACTTACAAGACCATTCTACCAGAAGCTATTTTATGAAGTTTTGTTTTTAACAAAACGTTTATCACAGTTATATCTGAGCATTTTTCAGTAGAAATGTTAACATCTGCTATAGGATGTATTTTCTATCATTACCATATATGCAGGCTATAGGATTATCATCCTGGATAGCTATTTGCAGCAGGATTTGGCAAAATTATCTGTGTTACTAATGCTGCTGCAGTGTAAGTTCTGAGATACTAGTTTTGTCTACGTTTGCTTGCACCATGGTTTACGTCCTGTGTGCCATATGCTGAGACTACAGTTTAACAGCAACCGTTAGTCAGGTCTTCAACTATTCATCCTCTTGCTCTTCAACAGGAGCTGAGCAAGATTGGAACGAATCCGTGAGTCTTTACAGTGGAATTGGGAGTGCTGCTCTGTCCTTTTGCCTTTGAGGAGGTGACCTGCCATCATGGTGTGGACTAGGGAATGATGATGTGCTCGATTTCTATACAAAGTCCAAAAAGTTTCTTTTCCACGAGCGTGGGGCTGGAAAAAACCTGCTGAGTACTTTGACAAAATAAAGTTCTACATGCAAAGGGATTTAATCCAGAAAACATGCTTGTGCTTGGTGGCTCTATTTCAGCCTCTCCCAGGGGAAGTTTCATTAACCTTTTGTCTGTGGAAAAGTTTGACTTCAACAGAACTGCACAGGTTATGAAAATACAGCATAAGAAACACAAACCAAAGTATTCACAGTTTTTCCAGCCATGAGGTTTGTCCCTCAAATGCAAAGCAAACACATAAGGGCAGTTCAACATAGTCCCCAGTGGAAAGATATAATGCTAGCAGTGTGAGCACAGGAATATTAAAATTGTCAGTTCACATCCTCTTTTACAAAATCTTTCTGCGGCCTTAGTAAACAAGGATAAGTCACACAAAGATTTGCACAGCATCTGCTGATAGCTCTAAGTACTCAGCACTGAAAAAAAAAAAAAATCAGATTCTGTCTACAGAGAAAGATCTGTTTAAGTGTCATTAATCTGGTGATTGTTCTAACCTACTCTGCCAGGACTTGATAATAATAAACAAAGAAATGTCATAAGAAAGGGAAATAGATGTTTATATAAACTCTCTCCCTCATTCGCAATGTGAAATTATATTGGAAAATACTCAGTTATCACCCACTGCCCCCAGGATATAAACGAAGAGTTTTAATGGATTCATGCAAGAAATTAATGGAATTCTATCCGCCATAAACAGCTCTTCTTCCTATTCTATCAAAGGCTATTTCAACATCAAGCAGCACAACCACCTCCCCTGGTGAATCCAATTTTGTAATCTGCAATCACTGCTCCCAGATGGTGGATATTATCAGTCAAGAATCTGTTTTTAATAACAGCTTGTTTGATCTGTACAGCCTATTGCAAAGAGCAGATCCCTCTGGCACAAAGTATTTTTCACTAATATTTTGCAATTATCATAAAAGGGGGCTGTATAACCCCATCTTGAAAAGATTCTTCGCAAGTTTAATTTTAAAAGAGCAGAAAACAAAACCAGATGCTAGATTAGGACCGGAAGAATTAAATACCTTCCAAGTCTTTTTAGCAGTGGTCATGTTTAAGGAGAATAAATAATATATCCATAAATACATGCACACAACCCAGGCCACCTAAATTTCTGCCCTTCAGATATTTTTTTATCTACAGTTGGAAAACTGTAGTCCATTTTACAGTTTCTTGTTCAGAGTCAGGAATTTAAATTCAGATAAATTTTTAACATCAGGTAAAAAAGAAATCACAACATGAAATGCCATTAGCCTGAGCATAAAGAAATTCTTGATTCACTGTAGCCGAGTTTTACATACCTCTGCCCCAAGAGATGTGGTATGAACTTTTCCCATGCACTGAAAAGTTTAAATACCACAGATTCTCCTGTTCTGGCCAACCCACTCAGGAAGATATGTGTAATAAGTAAAAGTGAACAGAACTATGCTAGTTAAGCCCTCATGAATTTATGGAAGAAAACTTGTCTTTCCTTACTTTTTATTAGCAGCACCTCTTTAAACGTATAATTCCATTAAAGCTTTTTTCCCTGCGATATCACTATCCTTGAACACAGTAAGTTTCAAATGGAAAACGAAAAGAGTGAAACTAAAACGCATTAAGACCCAAATATAAATGAATGAAATTAACTGTCAGCTCTCTTCAACCGCATTTTCACCGAGATGGGAACCACGATTTTTAGAACATGTTTAGTATGTGATCAGGATTTATTAAATAGGCATGGTAACTGTTGCAGCAGCAAGAAATAGAATTAGTATCACCAATGTTATTTCATATTCTCTGGTTTGGTCAATACATGGGGTCTTTTAAACACCTTTTTTTTTTCCAATATACCATTTAATAGTAGAAACAGATTCAGATTAAATCTCTCCCTGTGACATGTCTGAACACATTTGGAAGAATTTTGGATAGAAAAGCAATAGAAGACTATGTTCGAGGTTTGAAGCTAGTCTGGCTCTTGGATTTACAGATGGGCAGCAACATTACTTTATCAGCACCACAGAAAGTGTTGAATTCTGGAAGTCTGGATTTCTAGCCAACATATCTCCTGAGCCTGTTTTTACCTGAAATGGGATAACTTTTTATGCTTCATCAATTCACTACACAGTTGCAGCTATTGGGAGAAGGAGGGCTCCACTAGTCATAATCAATTACACCTACTGAAAATAACCTGTGTATTTTTCATAAACTCTAAAACTATAGAGACACTCAAAATTAAAAAACTGGTTGGTCCTTGTTTGTTCTCCAGATTTATGATTCTGTATCAATGCAAGTCTTATTCTACTGGGTGCAGTGTAAATGAATGCATCTTCATAGACCAATCTGCATTTTGATGCTTAGGTTTTGTATTTGTATATATACACACACATATACGCATATATTTTATATATATACACAAATAAAATCAAAGTCAGTTCCCAATTTCATGTTTGAAATCAAACAGTCTGGGATCAGCACGCTTTGAATTTTAAATAAATCCCTCCAGGGCAATTGCAGGTTATGAATACAGAAGAC
Source organism: Pygoscelis adeliae (assembly GCF_000699105.1). Lineage (NCBI taxonomy): Eukaryota > Metazoa > Chordata > Aves > Sphenisciformes > Spheniscidae > Pygoscelis > Pygoscelis adeliae. Next base: position 4,460,421 of record NW_008824772.1, read on the forward strand.
AAGTTCTGTGCACATATTTCCAGAGCTATATTCTCATTTAAGTACCCTTTAATTTGAGTATAAAAAACCCTTTCTGGTTTCATTTTAGATCAAACTCTTGATCAAAAACCAATGACCAGTAAAACAAAACAAAAACATTTTCCCTCCTATGAATCAACTCTCTATATTAAAGCATATCACATGTCAATACACAATAATGTCTAGTGCAAAACAGACAGTATGATAAGAAGTCAAAGAATTTAAGTTTCAAAAAAAATCACAGAAGAAGCAGTGTTCACAGATGATTAGATGTGTCTGGGCTGTTGATACCAACATAAAGGGAGGGTGTGTGTGGAGGGCGACAAGAAAGAAGTTCAAAGTATCTTCTTAATATCAAGAATTGTCAGCTAAAAGCTTGTAAGTAGGATTTTTAAAAAATAAATTAAAAAAAAAAAAAGAGTCAAGGGGTTGTGGTTTCGAGTCGGCAATCACGAAAAACACTGCCCCTAGGGTACACACAACTCAACAGAGCAGTATGGGGTAGGTGAAGGGGCTGATCATACAGAAGAAAAAAAAGTCTATTCAAAATGTTATACACCTTCTCCATGGAGACATACATCAATGTTTTTTATTTGTGAGCCCTGGATGTACACTTCAGAACTCTGTCGTGATGGGTTAGGGCAGCAAGATGCGTGTGTTACAACATCCATATTTCTGCCTTGATAATACAGGGGATTGCACGGAGCTCAGCTACGTCTGTGCAGTTTCCTCATGTTCTTGTGTACCCACGTTACAGTAAAAACTAAGTACTTGCAAACATAGAATGGATGGATTTTGCATCAGTGCCTATAAATATGGAACAGAAAAAAGAACTGGGTTTTGGGATACACATCTTCATTATCAGTTACCTCCCCTAGTTCTAAGGGACACCATTTCCTCCACTTTGCAAAGACGTGGAGTTTGTGAAACAAACAGGGAACTTGTGCAGCTTTCTGTCCCACAGCCCTGCTGATCAGCTCCCTCAGCCACCCCTACCCCTGGGAAAGATCACTTCGGAAAGCAAGAAACCCGCTTAATTAAGGACTTCCAAATGGCTATAGCATTAGGTAATCTTAATGTTCAAATGGTAACATTACTCATCTTTCCAGGAGCTTACCAACATATAGGAATCCTTGAAATAATTTTGTGTTTCTATTCCAGACTTCTAATGAAAGACCTTTAGGTGAAATTCAGCCAACTCATTTCCCAGTATTATAAAAGCTTATGAAATGCTCAATTTTTATTATGTGATGATACCTTTTATAAAAGCTTAACAAAACGACAGTAACCACTAAAACAGCCCCTTGAGAAAGGCTCAAATTTATGCCTAGTAAAAGGGTTTATAATTATTGCCATATTTGTCAAAACCAATCAATTAAGTAAACGAATTACAAACACAGAAGGTTCAGCTCTTATGAAGTTTTTCTTTATGGTTAGCCCAGCACTGGCAGAATTGGACACGTTAAGACTCTTCCAAACTGTGAAGGATAAATTCCTCTCATGAGTGAAGTCATGCAGATGATTCTCAGCTGGATAGTTTTCGTTTTTCATATTGATACTTGTTGTGCTCAGGGGACATTAGCAGCACAGCATGCAACGATGGAAAAAAAGCCGAGACCACCACTACTAATAGTCCCTAACTGCTTTAAAAAAATTGGTTACAGCTCACGTGTATATACACACATATAAATGATATATAGTACATATATAAATATATATAAAAATAAAAATAATGTGGCTTTGGGTAATCCTTTTTGTTAAAGAAAAGGGTTTAGGGAGGGAAGAAATGCAATGAGACTCAGGGATGCCACAGCATACAAAAAGGAAGATGGGGAACTATGCTCCTAGAGCTCATCAGAAGCCTTTGCCGCAGAACTTGCTCACACAGAAGTTATCTGACCAGCCTCATCCACAATCCATTAAGGAGAACAAATAGACCCACAAGGAGAAAGATTCTGAAATGTGACGAGAGAGAAGAGAGTTTTCACTGCTTCCCCCAGCACGTGTGTTTATTCAGGGAAAGTTACCCCCCACTCCCAATTAAAAGCTTACCAGGTTCAGATTTCGTGCACCATTCTCCCTTTAAATTTTTTGAACAGATGGTCACAATAATAAGCCACATTAATTCCATTGATAAAATGCACCTTTATTGCAGGTAAGAAAAATATTTTTCCAACCACTTATCTACGGAACTGAGCAGCAACACTGAAACAAGTATAAATGGAGCTGCAGATCTCTCTGCTTACAGGTTTCTGGAGTTATTTTTGCAACCCAAACTCAAAGGTGGTCTTTGGATTAGAGGACAGAAATGGGATCAAGAACTGGAGAGTCATTTTCATGGCTCAGTGGATTTGCTGTGCACCACTGGTCAAATCTCTTAACCACTTTGGGCCTCCCCTCCTTGTATAATGGGGTTGATAACACTCCATGTGATGGGGGTAAACCATAATTAAGGCACTTTAAGATCCCCATAGTAAGGCACTCAGAGGAAATGCAAACTATATGATTACTTGTCTAATGGCATCACAGTCCTCAGCATTTACTGTCATTACTGATGTCTGTTAGGGACGTGACCCCCGCAGGTTCAGGCTTTTAGAGCTCTAAAGCCATCTAGACACGGTGACAGGCTTCATAGTGGTGACTTGCCTGAACTCAGCAATGAAGCAGTAAATTTTTGGTGCAGAGCAAAGGAAATTAGTCACAGGTCACTGTGTGGGATTTGTGTCTAATTCCCCAGCTGAAAACATACCACAGGTGTCCTGTATTGGCAGAGTTTTGGTGCTCTACTGGGCACAACATAACTTAAGGCAACTTTGACAAAGCCTTGCGCAATGCACGCTTTTTCAATCAATCAAATTCTATTTCTTAGTTTTAAATCAAACCATCTGAATCAACACGCTTCAGAGTTTTATAAGCCTCATCAGAAAAGTCACAGATATGAATGCAAAAGACAAACTTCTGAGTGCATGATTCCACTGCGATATATACCTAAAAAAAAGCATAAGAGACCTCCTGTACCAGTTTAGCTTTGAAAATACTGTTAAACTGGCAAAAGAAAGCCAAATATGAAAACAATAGTTTCTCCCAATATATAATGACACAGTTCTGATTTTGATAGAGAAGCAGCTAGAGTAGAAATACTGTGACCCTTTTGGAGTGATATCACTTGGTTAAACGGCAAGCTGTACTTTGGTTTTGTCAGTCGCTATCCTAAAGGAAACATTCACTAAGTTTGATGTGCCTCCTATAAAAACACTCTCAAAAAAATAAGTAGTGTCAGCCAGAGAATGCCAGAGCGATAAACTCAGCTACCATTAAATCTAAAAAGGTAGCTGGCCATCGTGTTTCTTACAATATCACTTTCTATTTGGTATTGTCTCAGAGAACAAAAAATTCCTGTATGAAGACACAAACACCTAAATGTTATCTTTTTAGTGGGGAAAAAAAAAGCTCTGCTGTCTAATGCTTTTTTGGTTTTGTTTGTTTGTGGTGGTGTTTTTGTTTGTTTTTTTTTTTAAACACAACATTTGTTAGTTCTGAGTTTTCTCCAAAATTCAAGAGTGCTCAGACACCACAAAGTTTTACTTATATCTCCATGAAACAATAAAGAGGATTATGAGCTGATCTAGTTCAGAAGTATTTTCCGCCTGCTAGCATCCCTTCGTGCTGATCAACCAGCCTGTCCTAGGATTGGTACCAATCAAGTGTCCCAAGGACAGTAGACCCAGGGCTCTCCTGGAGTAGGCTCTTTCTCCATCACAGGTGTTTGAGCTCCTCAGCTATTTTCCCTCCTTCTTTTCGATGTTGCTGAAGGGTAGGAGTCTGGGAGAGAGAGCTGGCTGTGTGTGCAAAAGTCCTTAGGAAATCTATGCCAATAAAGGAAAGAGTAACTACTCTCTAACTTATGGGATATGCAAAGGTAAACAGCCTATGCTCCCAGCACACATCTAATCTACCACTGGGGAAAAATACAGTTTGACTGATCCAACTGATGGTATTTAGAACTCTTGATCTACCATCACCACACCCCTGAGAGAAGCCAGCCAATAACATCACGACAGGAAGGGGCTGCTTTCCATGAAAATATCAAAACTATCAAAAAAATGGTTCTTAGCTGGCAGCACAGAAAGAAAGACTGCCTACATTTTTCTGACAGTTTTTAAGAGGGAATTCACAGTTTAGGGTCCCAAAATAACTTTAATCCCATGCACATTAAAAAAAAAAAATCCCAAAGCTATGACAGCACAGGAGAGTTAGCAAGAGATAAGCAAATTTTGTTTAATACATTTTCACGAGAGCAGAACACATTGCTACACTAAATTCAATATAGCCAACTCCACACATTTATAAACCATGAGCAAAGCCATGAAGATTAGATTACTTTTTCCCCCCCCTTTTATTTAAAACTAAGATCCCCATGGTTCCAGGAGCTTGGATTTTAGTAAAAACAGCAAGCACTGCTAGACTCCCACCACTGCAATCAGCTTAACTGCCAAGGAACATGACGCAATGCAGTCCCAGACTTCTTCCCCTCTGTTCAGTTAAGTTCATTTCTGTGACTGCCTGCTGCCTTTTTTTAAAGTTGAGTTATTGCACCAAGTCCTGAGCTGGCTACCTGCTATCAGTGTAAAAATAGCAATAGTGTTTCCTAGGTACTGACAGATATAACCTAACACTCATTTCTTCAAGAAAAGAAAGTGTTATCCCCACCTTGCAGAAGACCAGGTAGTGCACCACTAGTTTAAATGACATGTTCAAGGTCACAGAAAGAAAAAAAATCAGTGTCAGAGTTTGAGTCTACTTCTGTACCCCAGCTCAGTGCTTCCACTAGATTATCGTCTCTGATCTGCTGACACTGATGTCTTAATTAGAACTTGCATCACTTCAGTTGTTTACTCGGTTGTATGCTTCCTCTAACTATTATTTTGACTTTTATTTTGAAATACAGATAGACAGTTATAAAAAGATCCAAACCAAGAAAAGATGCAGAATTAAAATTTATTGCTTTTGACCAGAAGCATCAATATTCATTTTACTGCAGTGGGGATCCCACATAATATTCATTGCCACTGGTTGCCATTTTAAACCCCTTTTGCTAGCAGAGCCCATCAGTTTAGCAGTTGATGTATAGCTGTTGGAGATTATTTGACATTTGCTGCTTCAACCTTGATTCTTTAAATAAAAGAATAATTCTTTTAATACCACTGAGATGGTTCCTCCAGGTAGTACAGGAATAGGCAAAGCTATCTAAATACATTCTTCAGACTTGGCATGATCCAATTTAACCACATTTGTTAAAAGGAAGAAAAAAAATAAAAGAAAAATTACAAGGCTGATTCCTTAGCCAGGAAAAAAACACATGGATTTATTTTATGACTGTAGGCTGAAATCATATTAATTTTGTTCAAATTGTGGTATATGCTGGTACTAGAAGGAATTACTGCAAAAGGTTCAAATCCTAAATCAAGCACTGTTTCAAATAAGGTCATCGGTGACAGGAGGAAATATTATGAAGATGTGTAACCTTGACTGATACGCACACATAATAGAAAAGGGCTGGACCTGCACCAGGATAGTAGAGGTGACCAGTACTAAATTGCCTACAACAATGTAATTATCAACTAACATTACTCAGATTTTAAAACAGAATCTGCTGAAACTTCACAATTTTTCACATTTCATGAGAGCTGCACTGAAGGCTTCATTCACTGTAAATGAATTCTGTTCATGATATCAAGTCTGACCTTCCATTCCTCTTCCATATCGTTCTGTACACGTTATACCATTAATCTCTAAAGCACCACCTACACTCCACATGTGTTATTTAACATTGCTACAATAATGCAGAGCACTTGGTTTCTGGGAGGAAAATCTGACTCTTCAATGCAATATCTCAACAACTGTGACTGAAAACTTAATACTACTAAATCACAACTTCTTCCTCCAGCAATTCAAAATTTCAGTTATGCTGGGATGATGAAACTAACAGGAACGCTCTGAATTTATAATGTTACAGCGAAGCCTAAACGAAAAAAAACCCAACACCCATTTATTTCCATTCATGGTCACAGGTCAAGTTTGACAGTTTTGTGTATCCAGCATTCAAGACTAAACTAATCACAGCATCTCCATTTACCATATGCTAGATAACACTCAAGGAGACCGTGCTTCTCAAACTGAACTCAGTCTTTACTAGAACGACTCACAGATATGCCGCAACTGCTCACTTCCAAGCCATACCTACCGTTGTGGTTTAACCTCAGCCGGCAACTAAGCCCCACCCAGCTGCTCACTCACTCCCCCCCGGTGGGATGGGGGAGAGAATTGGAAGGGTAAAAGTGAGAAAACTCGTTGGTTGAGATAAAGACAGTTTAACAGGTAAAGCAAAAGCCACGCAGGCAAGCAAAGCAAAACCAGGAATTCATTCACTGCTTCCCATGGGCAGGCAGGTGTTCAGCCATCTCCAGGAAAGCAGGGCTCCATCACGCGTAACGGTGACTGGGGAAGACAAACGGCATCGCTCCAAACATCCCCCCCCTCCTTCCTTCTTCTTCCCCCAGCTTTATACGCTGAGCATGACATCCCATGGTATGGAACATCCCTTTGGCCATTTTGGGTCAGCTGTCCCGGCTGTGCCCCCTCCCAGCTTCTTGTGCACCTCCAGCCTTCTCAGTCAGTAGAGCATGGGAAGCTGAAGAGTCCTTGACTAGTGTAAGCACTGCTCAGCAACAACTAAAACATCGGTGTGTTATCAACATTGTTCTCACCCTAAATCCAAAACACAGCACTGTACCAGCTACTAGGAAGGAAATTAACTCTATCCCTGCTGAAACCAGGACACCTACACAGGTTGACATCCTAGGGATGATATACCTGATGCATTGACTCAGTTTGGATTGCTGAGTCCACTGGAAAATATTTTACTCTGAGAACAAAAACACGGTAAAAATCTAATCAGACTGTCCAATCAGCCCTTAAACTTACTTTTATGTTAAAGTATGAGACATTTGGATTTTTACACAAAGTGAAAACTACTAGAAAATACTCCTCTGAACTCAATTTCTGGCTATAGTTTATGCCAAGGCAGTAAAACAACTCTAGTCTCAAGAAGTAGCCCAATATCTACAGAGAGCTAGACCACAAGCTAAAGACTTTTATACATTGACACAAAACATATAAAGGTACTTTCTGGAGTCTGAGATTTGGTTGAGCTGTCCAGACAGACATAACTAATATTTCATAGAACACAACTGTCTTCCATTTTAGAATTATAAAGACTGATTTAAAAAAACAATTGTACTCATATCAGTAGACAGTATAACATTTCAGCCCTGTGTACCTGAGGATCCTCCCTGCGATTTATTGAATCTAAGATCAAAGTCATTATCCTCTAGCACAGAAAGGAAGTGAAATAGATAATATATAAGAATTTCCTAGTGTTGCACTGAAGACCTTTGTTTCAGTAAAGACAGTTTTAAAGCCTTAGAAAATTGGAAACATAAGCAACATATTGCCAAAAAGCAAAGCCCATGTTCTCATCAGTATTATACAAACTAATAACTTCCTATTATCCTTTCTCACTTAATTCATAAAATTGCTGCAGTGCAATATTATTTAAATTGAGATTGTTCGTGATATCTTGTTTCCTAATTTTAAGATTTCAGTGTTGAAAATGTTCTTAAGACATTTTTTGTTGGGTAGGATGAAGAAGAAATGTGGTTCAGGGCTTAATGAGGAGACTAGACCCTGGTTGTCTGGACACTTTTTATGACCATCTGCCTTACTAGTGAACAGGGGCAAGAAGTTTAAATTTTATGTAATTGCATTTATACAGACAAAAAGCATCCTGAGCTACAAACAAAATCCTTGACCCAAATGTAACTGTTATGGCATGCTAGAGATTTCATCAGCTTACTGCGGTAGTGTACCCAGCCCATGTTTGCACATACAAATGGTCTCACGGGTCAGTCAGCAGAGTCAGCCTTGCCTCTCACCTGTCTCCTTTGCAAGTCATTGAAAGAGTCAGTCTAGTATCAATCATGCTGAGTTCTTTGCCTGATGCAAGCGGGCATTTGATGAGATGCTGTTTGTTGTTTTGAGGATGAACTATGTCCCATCCTACGTCATCTTAATCTGAGCTGAAACTGCCTTCCAGCTGCCATTCCCTACAGCTAACTTGCTTTGACTCCACCTAAAAGTAGGCAAGAAACATACCCTTGAGAGGTGTGCCTCCCCCCCACACACACACACATTACGCTGGGAAAGATCCATGTGGCAGGCAACACAATGAACTCTTCCTTAACTTTAAGTGTCCAAACATCAAATAACATTTGTACAAAAAGGAAAGGTAGTGAGCAAGATGGCAGCTGATGCACATAGACAGTATTCCTACAGTGAAGGGCTACAGTTCCGCCAACAAGCAAGCTTCTCTAGCTCTGAACAGGTTGCCAACACAGCTTAACCCATCCCTGGTCTGCATTTGTCCCCCAGCAAAGCTGGCATATCACCTTCTGAACAGGCTCCATACCTTTATAACATGAGCTTTGGTATTTATAGCCAAGTGATTACGCATTCCTCCTGGACGCTTGGGGAAGGAGTCCAAGCACTGGAAGCCAATACAATAGCTTTCTCTTTTGGACTTTTAACACCTATGGCTTAAGGGATGTATGCTTGCTATACACATTCTGAGAAAGATTATTTTGGAAAAATTCAGAAATCAATTCTGCAGCTGCTGAAGTTGGAGCTTTTTGACCAATGAAGCAATTGCAAGTCCATGAGGGAAGAGGCAGGCACTGACAAGATTGCCAGGTTGCCAGACTTCAGCAAACTGGTTGAAAAGCTCCATTTTGCAGTCTTCTGGAGATCAGTTTCACACACGGAAGGGCTAATGTCTTCTGCAGAGAGCTCCATTTTTCCTCAACTTCACTCTACGTACAAATAAAAACTACTTGGCAAGAGCGTGGTCCAGACCACGGGACACAAGGGAGAGTCCATCCACTGCTGGGGTCATCTTCTGGAGAGTAACATTTTGGAAGCAGACCAGCTCTTCTCCGAAGTTATCCACTACAGAAATTTAATCCAATTGTCTTTCAGTGGAGATTTGTATCTTATTTAGCTTTAGACAAAACCTCTACTCTTGACACGAAATAATACTTCAAAACATACTTGCGTTTCTAAAACTGATGCACAGCTGTATACTGTTGGCTCTGGTGAATACAGTGCACATGCAATTCGGGAAGCTGTGCTCAGCTTAGCCTCACATGAAACTAGATAGTGTGATGGACAATGAGAGAAGGTACTTAAGCTAATGCAGAAAGACAGGTGCAGTTTCTGAAGCAACCTTAAGTGATTTGGGCCAATTTTCCTATTTAAAAAAAGCTTTTTAACAATCTTCAAGAGAACTGCAATTGCTATTGCAAATATAAGTCCTTATAGTAAAGCAACGAGCTCCAACAGACCTCTCAGACAAAATTTAGCATTTTAAACAGAAAGTTGCAGAATAGATAAAGTCCTTAACTGCACCTAAACAGCAGTTCTGGCAGAAGACTAAGGAAACACTTAAAATGTTTTCAGAGCAGGAAAAAAAAAAAGTGACTGCTGATTTAAAATCCCTTTTATGGCTATGTTTATTGCCATTCTTATTGTAATGTCTAAGCTTGCTTTACTGCATGAGCCTCAGGCCTCTCTTCCCATCAACTTCAAACAGGGAATTTATTACAGAAATAAGTACAGCTTTGGCCCAAAAAAGTACACACAGAATACTGCTAACTGCGAGCAGCCCTAAATACAAAATATTCACAGTATAGCCCTTTAAAAAGCCAACCTAACAGAGCTAATAAGCAACCATCTTCATTATTGAAAACACTTAACAGTACATTTCTTCTTTACAAAGCCACAGATTATTTTCAAATCACCGATGTCATACTGTAGGAAAAAAATCTGATAGCCCAACAGAGGTCAGATGTTTTGCTGGTGTCAACAGGTCCCTACCCTTTCTGTGCATCTGGTAGAACTCTTATTAATAGGAGATCGAATGGATTTCAAGTCCACAGGATCAGAAATAAAAACAGGAATAAATGATGTAGCATGTCTAGGGACCAGGCTTCCTTTCAAGCCAGTGACAGATGAAGCAGGCTGGCTTTAGTATCTTAAAGGGTCAGGGATAAAATGAGCCCTTAGCAGCTGGAGAGGAGTCCCAGTGCAGGTGATGTTTTTAACCTCTGCTGTAAGCTTCCAATAGAATAAAGCAGGAGATGATAAAAATGAGTATGTAACGAGCCCCTGTGCCTTGATGGCTCAAGATAGACTTGACACTGCCAGGACAGCCACATCAGCCTGAAATTGTGCCTGCTCTATTAGGGAGCATAAGCCATATTACATTCAATGTCAAAAAGGAAACAAAATAGAGATGTGCTCTGGGTAGCAGCTATGGTGGAAGATACAGATAAAGAGCGCTCTGCATTCAGCTTTAATCTGAGCTTTTCACTTTGCCTAGCTTGGTTACAACTTGGGTCCCACAAAATTGAGAGGATTTAATGCAATACCTTATTCCTGTAATTCCTTTTAATCAAAACAACGAAACAAAAGACTAGTTCTTTAAAAACTAACCTTTTCATACCTGCCATATTCCAACCAAGAGAAAGTTATTTCTTTCAAGACCTTCATGTCTGCTACGCCTTGACTCCCATTCTGCAGGACTAGTTAAACTTGAGACATGTATAAAATAGGATGGAGATACCGGCACTATTACTGTTCATATTTAGGCTTTGCAGAGTTCAGAGTTTGTTTACTGGGAGGGGGGAAAAAAAAAAAAATCAATATTTAGAACTGATACTTATTTGGGCTGCTGATGTTTATTGTACGTTACTAATTTATTGCTAAATTCAACTTTTCCTCAGTGTCCATAGGTGCTTCTTTGCCATCCTGTCCCCCCATCCTATCTCTTGAGTTCTGGTTTCTCCCTCTAACTCTCTTCATTACACTCCTGCCTTACCACAAGGCCACCTCTGCCTCCCTACTCCACTACATCAATTTTCTGGCCACTCTCCATACGTGCCTGGACCGGAACATCCAACTGATGGGTCTAAGAAAGCAGAAAGCAGCGCAGCAAGTTTCTGGCTGCAGAGAGGAAAGGCTGAAATCAGTTGAAAGGAAAAGACCTACAAGGGAATAAAAAGCCAGCAAGCACATCAATAGATGCTTTTTTTCCAGTTATTGATTAAAATATGCATATATTTAGCCTACCAATATCGCACAAGTGCTACATATAACCAGAAAATGTCATTCTTTTGGATTTCAGTCTGGCATGAGTTTAAACTTCAGCAAATTAATCACCCCAGAAATAACAATGCCCTGACAGCAGTTAAAGGAGAGAAGTTAGAAAGCCTCTGTGTGGTGTTCCACCACAGCACAAGCTCAAAGCCAAAGGAAATGCCAGAGAAACAAGTTGGACTTCCTCCCACTGCTGTTTATTTGTATAATTAATTGTCTTCCCAGACTCACAAGATGAGGAGGGTATTTACAGACATAGTGCTCGAGAGAAGACAGAGACCCCTCACTCCCTGCTTTGACTCTGGAGTAAAGTACAGCTGCCTGGAGTATGCCTGGCCCAGCATCAGCCAATTTGTATGCTCTTGGTCACGTCCTCACCATCCTACCATGTCACCTTACGTGAGACATGAGACAAAACCAGACTAGATGTCTTATTAGGTGCTTTGTATTTTAATAGTGTCATGGGTAACTCAGGCTATTTTCCAAGCCTAAAAAGTCACCCAATAAAATCCCCTTGTCAGTATATTAGAAGGTAACAACAAGCTGTGCTGGTAAACATTCAGAGTTCTATCAGGACTCCCAGGGATCCCTGTACCTGAAGGTAATCTGGTACCCAGACTATTGAAGTTACTTTCTCATACCATTCTCTTCCCTTAAGACATGATTGGGGAAAGTACAGCCCGTTATCCCTGTGCTCCTTGTGCTTTCCCAAACTCCTTTTGCAACCATTTCTTCTAGTAGGTTACAACACAACACAAGGTGACCACTGAGTATCAGGTACTGTCCCTATTTTGGGGACACAAGTGTCTTCTACTGCAAGTGAAATGGAGTTAAATGAGAAGGTGCTTATGAAAGACCGAATCCCATCTCTAGAGGGGCAACAAGCCTGTGGGCAGGCACAGCACCATCCAAACGGCTGCCCGTGCTTGTGCCCATCTAAGAGACTCTACATGCATGAAGTCTGGGGGCTGCAAGCAGGATTTCCAAACAAGCTCTCCAGAAAGGCTGCCGACTCCGAAGCAGCATGCCTCTGCTTCAGAGGATATTGTCCCCTGTAATGCATCCTTAACTTCAATTCATTTCTGCAGCCACATGAAGTGATGCCTGACCTTTGGAGATTAAGAGAAGCAGACGAGAGAGAGAGAGAGAGAGAAAGGTGTTTTAATGCAGTGATCACACGGTGTGGGCTCTCTGCTCAAATCCCTACAGAAGAGGCTAACACTAACTGTTGTTTCTGTAATAGTTTCATCAAAATCAGCACACAGCACTGCAGCCAACTTTGGTAACACTTCCATATCCATTCACACAGCACGAAAAATGGGGAGAAAGGAGAGGAGCTATTTTGCAGGATGTGAAAATGGAGCCTATAGCAGTGACGTACTGCAGAACTTATTTTCTCTGTAGAAATATTTCACGTCATGCCTCTGACCCGTGAAAATAGTTTAACAGGGAACATTCCAAACCGATTTTTACAGTGATTTTTTTTTTTTCCCCTCAGGACTGAAGTATGAAAGTAACCAGACAATTTGTGCAGCTTCTGATGAAAGAGCTGAAATAAAAAGGCCACTATTAAACAGCTTTATAGTAACTACAGTATGCTGGAATCATCATACATCTATTAGTATAATACTACTGCTTTCAACTTGCCTCAGTCCTAAAGTGATGAAGATAAACTGGAAAAAGTTACCCCAGCAATTGCCTGAAATCAGTGAACAGTATATTTACATGCTGTACCACACATTAAATGATATTTCTTCACTAAAATCCATAAACAAGCACATGTACATTTTACATATACATTGCCCAGTACCTTTCTCTACCTGCTGTACCATTTTATAGGTATCTTCGCAGTTCAAGGAGCACAGTGTTAATTTCTGTCATGCATCCTGCAGAGAAGAGTGTCCGTTGGAAGTTTGCTCTGTGATTGCCATCTTGTGGCCACAGCCCTGTGGCTCCTAAATATTGGCGAGAAAGGATTAAGGCAAGCTGCTTCCAAGCATCTGCTCCATGGCTTCAGCACATGTGCAGCAGGGGCAGGAGCTGACTGCTTTCCCAAGGACATGGGAACTGCCTCTGGTTGTTATCATTAACAATACCAGGAAAGTCATCATTTGATGACACATGAAATACAGCTCAGGTCACACAGCAAGTCACTGCAAGAAAAAAATTTACCGATTTTGACAATGAGACCCTTTAACCTTATTTAATCCCACCTGGGAAAATGCACATATATTGTTTTAAGTGGCATTTAGCATCTGTTGATTGAAAAAATACTAAATACTCACTATGTTTGATGAACATGTAGGTTGTGTTTAAAAAATACATCTCTTCAAATATATACGTTTCAGAATATATTGGCTAGGACTGACACACTGCTACACAGCATAACCACAAAAAAATATATAGTTTTATTAAAATTACCACCCATAGAATGTCTTGCCACTAGGTCAGGGTATTTCATATAGTGAGACACCACAAATCTGAAACCAAATGAGACTTTTCTGCTGTGGTTATAAAATTTATCATGCAAAACATCATTTTATCCATGCCACCAGCTGAGCATTTTGATCCCTGCTCTCAGACTCATTGTGTAGTTTAGCACATCTCCAGCATGAAATATGAATACATTGTAATTCTGACAACCACAAAACCCAGAGGCAGAAGCTTGGAAGGATTCCCAGTAAGAACTGCGAGGGAGAGAAATCGCCAGAACTCTTTAATGCTCATTAACGGAACAAAAGTAATTCAGTCTTAAATTTCACTAACAGGTTTCAACAGAAAGGAAGCCTTGAGGCTTCCTATAAAAGAGTTGAAAGGTTAAACAAACAAACAAAAACCCCCACACAAACCCAACAACAACTTCTCCCTTAGAAGTTGCCCTCTAGATTGGCCACCATTCTAGATACCAAAGTTTGCTGACCCCTTTTATGGTGTTCTGGTTTTTCTGAAAGCATCCACCTTACCCACCTGCAAGAGGTGTTTATTTTAAGAATTCCTATTTTAATATGTGCTGGCAGGTGCTATACAGAAAGAATAGTTTAAAAAAAACCAACACCACACCTGTACCCTAATGACTCATTACATGGAAAGGGCCACACAGACAGCAGATACCTGTTACCTTTCTTCCTTAGCTCTGCCGAGATCTGTTCTACTGCAGTTCTTGTGTCCTCTAGAGCTTCTCTAATTTTGTCCAACTATGCCAGTTCTGTAACAAATTACAGCACCTACATGTCTTACCCTGTCTATGCCCATATACCACTGTGGCTATAGCAAAATACCACAAGACATTTTTCCCTATTTCATCCTCATCCTGGGATCTTCCCGTCAGCCTCTTTTAGCCTCTCCTTTTCCAAAGGAGTGACTGGAGAAACAAACATCTTTCAATGGTACCGAACCCCTTCAGCCAGGGAACGGCATTTGCAATCTCACAGCAGAGATCAATATGTAAGTGCTTTCAGAAAGAAAAAACCTAATTATTCCATCCAAGGCTCACACACAAAGAACAGTCTCATTGGTTTAATTATTTTGGGGGAGACCAGTTATTTGTTTAAAAAAAAAAACAACAAACCACAAACACACACATTAGGTGGAACTTGTTCTCTTGAGATCAGCACTTAATCCACCAAGCACAAACCAGGAGGGCATTAGTTCTTCAGGCTCACCCTCCTTTACCTGCTTCATAACCAGGAGGGAGCAAAATCTACAGTTAAGCCTATTGCAAATTGCAAACAGAGTAAGGACTCCACACACACAAAAAACCACACAGACTTTCCTCCTCACGTCAGGAACTGCCGCGCTGCCTCTCAGCCTCCCCTCCCCAAACAACCCTGTTCTCACTACTGAGACGAGCAGAGGACATGGAAACCTCAGGTTCCCTCGTCCTTTTCTCAGCACACGTCTGGAGGACAACAGTTGATACGAAGTTCACAAAGGACAAACACAAAGCTTCAGTTTGCCAATTTTTCCCATCTTTTCCTAAAGCACTGTGTAAGCAGTGAGAACACCCAGCCTGGTTTGCAATGCAAGCTGCTCTGTATTCATCTTCCTTACGATGTTTGTAGCTTCGACGCCCAGCCAAACCCACCCAGTAAGTGCGTCTCTTTCCTACAGCACAAATACTCCAGCTTTCAGATCAGACTGAATTGGTTTGCAGACAAAAGGCAGCAGAACATTAGGTGTGAGTTTGGCTCACTGTGAAAAAAGCAACTTGGGGGGGGGGAGCTTTTCAGTACATTAGAGAAAAGTGAAGAAAAGCTATATTAAGAAAGGCAATTAGTAACAGATGTAATCAAAAAAGCCACTCACAATTCTGCACCAGATCTGTCTACAGCTGTGCCTCAGAAATACAGAGGCAAAACAGCAAAGGGCAGGGGGGAGCCTGGGGCTGTCCCTGACCTCCAGCTCCCTGCACCCACTCAGCCCCCAGCTCTGCCCAAGCAGCCAGCAGCCACTACCTCTGCTGCAGCAGTTCCTTGAAAAATGATGTGGAATGCTGTTTTAATCTTTAAAGCTTTCTTTTAAGTGACCTAAAATGAAGAACTTCTTACAGTAGTCAGAGCTCAGATCCACTGGCCAAGAGAATGAAATTAAAGGGGGCTATAAACACGCCCGACACACACGCTTGCATCCATACAGAGCAGGCTCTTTCCTTCAGCCTTGGACATTGCCACAGCCTCCCCTCAGCTGCTCTGTTTCTCCAGAAAAAAAGCCTCTTTCAGTCCCTGAGAGGACGAGCAGCACCCTACCCCTCCCAGCATCAGCTGTCCCCGCAGAGCCCCTCTCCCTTCCCAGGGAAGCTGCTCCCAGGGATGAGGCTGCTCCCTCTCCCCTCCCACGCAACCAGGGGAAAGCAAAGACAATCTTCCCCTCTGTTGCCCAGTCACTCCCTTCCTAAAGGAGAACAAACATACAAACTGCAAAGCAAATAAAGCAGATATCTTCCATCAAAGCCCTATTCAGAAAGGTCCCCTTAGTTCAAGAAAACCAAGGGCTCCGAGTAGAAAGTCATAATTAAAACGTAAAATCAAGCTTTGGAGGCTGCGGACGGCTGGAATCAGAGCAAACACCACCCTGCGGCCCCACATTCGCTTTATCCCCAAGGAACAGAGATCTTGCAATCGTATCTCGGTCTTTTAGCAACAGAGCATCAAGGGGCCAGAAACAGAGCAATGCAACAGAGACACACTTTGGTGAATGCCCAGCCCCAATTACAATAGCGACAATACAGCGTCTGGAGGATTTGCCCCGTGTAAGTGATGAACACATTAACAATTCAAGCAATGAGCATTGTTTAAACAAGATAACACTAAGGTTTCCCTCTGGGGGACTAGACAAATCATAAGCTGCCTTTCTCAAGGACATTCAAAATGCAATAACAAAACTTCTATCAAAGAAAGATAAACACTAAAATAGGATTAGCAGTGTCCAGTACTTTGACACGTGATGTGTTCCAAAAGTAATGTGAGCAGCAGGAACAGTAAAAGAAGTCCTGAATGCACAGATATAAACATATTTTTTCTTTTAATTTCAAGAGGTCCAGAAACCATGAGACATGAGTCTTCATCTAGATCTCCCCTTCCAAGTGGGACCTCAGAGACAGATTAGAAAGAGGTCAATGGGGCACATTTTGTGTATGATTTCCTTGGAAGTTTTATTCCCCTCTTGTAGGAGCCAGACCAGCAGCTCAGCACATCATTTCAGCAGTTATTGGGATCCGGGGCAAAGACTGTTCACAAATATCTTGCGTGGCCGACCATCCAGCTTGTCATTTAGCAACTGCTGTTTGCAGGGAGCACGCTTCCACACCACCCCCCACTGCGCAGAGAACCAAGTAAGGCTGCACACGGTGAAATTCTCAGTGACCTGGACATGTATGTTTAATTCCAGTGAACACATTGAACCCTCTCATGTAAAAATTCACAAGAGGTTTCACAGAAGATGCAATTAAATTGTCCAGTAGGTGCCTTCAGTGGCATCCTTGAAGCCAGATTTATCAGCTGGCCAAACTGACTGGTCCTAGTGCAGTCACACAGAGGAGGACAGCTCAACCGGGGTTGATTCAGATAAAGACACCTGGGCTACACAACCCAGCAGCTCAGGTAGACAAAATGAACTGCCCTCTACAGCTGCCAGTATCTCTATCGAATGCAGAAGGAGTCTAGGCAGCTGTCTTGGACTAGACACCTAAAGTTAGGTTCGATTAATGTCAGCTTAAGTGCTTCAATATCATTTAAAATCTTCGGGGTCGGGGGGAAGCACCAAATTATTTACTATTTGTTTGGTTTGAAGGGGAAAACAGAAACTAAATATCTTTCCTAATGAACTTCAAGTATTCTGTCAGTGACGTTTGCTGTTGCTACTAGTAACGCATCCCATCAAAGTATTTCTTTTCATTGCCTTTTTGTGTGTGTGACCAGTTTGTTTCTGCAGGTCTTTGACACATCAACATAAGAGAAGAACTGCAATGCCTGAAGGCCAGGTGCTGTTATTGTAAATCACCAAAAGTGACAGAGTCTTCTCTCTTATCTTCTGTTAATGACAATCACTGAAATGACCTTTTTTTCTGATCACAACATCCATAATACCACCTGGTAACGTTCTCTTTGGTCAGCTTTTTGACTGCCACGACTTCATATTCGTTCAAATCCAGTATTGGTGTAGGATCAAGGCCTGTGCTGAATTTGGCTAGCTAGTTTAAATTAGAACTACCTTGTCATGACTATATTAAATTTCAAAGGACTGGGCTGCTACGGGTTTCGCTTACATAAGCCCAGCAGTAATTAAAACACTTTTCCTCTCATACATAAGCTTTTTATAAAGAGTAAATGCCATTCTTAAAATACAAATTAACACAGCTAAAGCTTACGTATTCTTAGAGATACAGCTAATCCATCGATGTCTAATGTGGTGAAAGTAAAACATCGCGTGTACTTTCTACAAGGGTTAAAAATTCAGAATACAAAATTGTGAAAGCAGATAGTATGATACAGCAGACGCAAGGAGAAAGAGCAAACAGTGCAATCATAAATGCCAGCAGAAATGAGAAATAAAAGTGAAATGAAAAAGGAATCGAAGGAAAATAATTAACTGCCTCTATTACCAGGCTCAATTTACAGTCTGGCCCTCGTTTACACTGTCTGAAAGATTCGTGTTTAGGGGCACCGCGTTGCTTACACCGTATCTGACAATGCCTCAGACATCGTTTGCTATTAAATTGTTACCAACATGCAAAGGAGTCTGGACAGATTTCTCATTACGAAATTACTTCTGGTAGCACAATATTATCTCAAATATTCCGAGCAGCCATAAAAGGATCATTATTTGTTCCAAAAAAACGACTCTTCCCAAAATTTCTCTAAAAAGGTATAATAGCTTCCTTTTGTCTGGGGGGAAAAACCAAACCAAAACAATACAAAAACCAAAGCCACAAACTACACAGTGGGGAAGGGGAAGCGGTTGGGGATTTTTTTCTGGCTTTACATCATATAACATCCCGATTCCAAACAGAGCATTTTCAGTGGAAAGCAAATGTTTTTCTAAAGTTCATTAAGATGAACAGGAACAGACGAGTGCCATCATGTGGCACCGAGGTGTGTAAAATTCACATTTCTTTATATGCATAGCATTTTTAAATACAAACACATACATATGGTAGAAAAATTTTACAATTAAAAAAATCTGTACCTACATCCCAGAAATCCTTTGAATTCAGAGCGTCATAATCAAATTTCAGGAGTATCAGCCCACAATTAATTGAGCGTGACTCTCTTTAAATAATGTTACATTAAAAATAGAGAGAGGCATGATTGAATATTTTCCATTGAGTAATGGATGCATCAGAAGTTTTCATAGTTCAAGAAAATTACGTAAATTAGGAATGCAAAATGAAATTGATAATTGGAAGGCAGAAACCCAACTATCTAGGGACGGTTCATATGGAGAAGTAGTAACCCATGCTCAAACAGAAACAGTGCTTCGCTGGACAGCTACGCTTTACTGAAGGAAAAAAAAAAAGTAACCGAAGCGCATCACAGATCTGTTCCCACAAAACGTAAGGGGAAGCTGCGTTAGAGAAGACTCCATGTTTCTGATGGGAAATGTCAAGCAAGGGCGATGCCTCAAAATCACTTTACTAGAAACGAATGCAGAAAATACCACCCGGGAAAGACGACAGTATCAAAATATACCAGGGTCTTGTCAGTTGTTGTATCCCCTGAAGGAGGTGGTGCTGCCTCCTGTTTAACGATCATCAACAAGGCGAGTTATAGGGTCAGATTAGCTCTTTGCAGGATTAAGATGTGCCTCACTAGGAAAAAGTAGCTCCCATCAGTGCTATCCACACACTAATAGGGATTTACGTGCACTTATTAACCTCATAAAATCTACCAAAATTAGAATTTTTTGGTTTAATGATCAGCCATTTCTTAACAGCTGACGGCACCCACAGTTCCTCAGATCATATTTCTTAAAGAAAAAATTGTCAAGGGAAGAACGTCCATCACTTCAAAATTAAACGTCTTAGCCCTATTTATGTTCATCTTCAAGAAACTCCTTCAGCCCCACCCAGGCACGCGCGGAGCAGCAGGAGACCGTGACACCGTGGCAATGGGAAGTTGCATTCATTTTCTCCCAAGCGGGTCCACGTCCTCTGCATCACAGTCAAGCAGCATCACCAGCGCAGGAGATACAGACACATCCACAGTCATGCAAAGGCCTTAACTTGAGAGATTAAATAATTTCAGCATCAAGCTGAAAAGAAAGATGTCGTTTTTCCTGCGGCATTAGAGGTGGATGCTCTATAAATACAGACTCTGAGTACTCACTTCAGCATTAGCAAGAATCCAGGAGTGCTGCCTGGAGCCTACACTGGGAATGAACCTCCAGTTACTTTTGCAGGCGACGCGTGGCATTTTCAAGGAAGATGACTCCATGTAAACAGAAGAAATAGGGCTTTACAGTTCCTAGTTCTACTTCTGCCTCTCATAGAATTACTTTTAAAAAGCCTCCCTAACTTCCCTCTGCTTCAGTTTGGCAAGCTTAAAAATGCTGAATGCAAAGTGTTACAGAAAAGTAACGCAGTCCCACTCTATCACTGGGTAGATAAAGTGCATCATAAAGTTCATCATAAAGTGCAATTTTTTTTTCCTGAAGATTTTTATCCAAAGAGACAATAATCCAGAAACTGTGCTGAATAGGTGCCTCTTTAGACACTAGAAAGCCTTAGTCAATTATGTGCATAACTATGAGCAATTCAAACTTCGAAGAGACTTCAAATGAGAAAATATAGTACTGAATAAAAATCAAGTAAAAAAAAGACAGACATTTCAAATTTATTTTCTTTTAGTTTTTTTTTCCTCCACTGCACCAGGTTGGGCTTTGCATTCCTATTGTAACCCCTCCCGTGGCGGGAAACCATAGCATAAGCATCCCTTTCATAAAACCACCAAGCTTTACCTTCCTTGCACAATTCCAGCGGGAAGGTTGTTTCAAAACTTTACTGCATCAACAGGTAGAAATAGCTTTCTTTTTTCATCATAAATTTGTCTATAAACAGTGACATAGATAAAAACTTCTCTCTTTGCACCATCATTGTCCTTCTGCTTGGACATCATGTTTCCTTTCCTGTAAAATTAGGATTTTACAACAGGGTGCCCAGGACAGCACCAGTGCATCCGGATCTCACGACGCCAGAGGGACCCTGCAGTCTTTCATGAACATTAGCCACTCCGCTTCCATTTCCTTGCCCGAATTCCTGATGTTAATACATAGATATTGCTGGGTAATCACTTTTCCCTGACCTTAGCCAGAACCTAGCCAGATCATGCACTGTACTCTTACTGGCTGTATAGCCTAATGATTTATTCTTTTTGATAGTTTAAAACACCCTCTCTTCACTCTCCACTCTATTACCTCCCACTATTATAGTACTGAAGGCAGTGGTTATGGTGCAGTCAAATAAATTACATTTACGGTATCCCTGCCTGGAAGTACCTGTCGATGCTAGTTTGGAATGGCACTATCCTACTCTCTCTCCCCAAGAAGAGGAGAACAGCTCAACAGTGGTCAAAGACTAGAGAACCTCCTTCATCGGTGAATTAGCATCCCACAACGATGCAAACACTGAAAGACTCTTCCAAGGCAGTAAGGTATTGTACACAAGTGAGCATAAAATGGATATAGGTATACGAAGCAGAAGTCTGCAACAGTGGCAAATATATAACGATTGATCATCAGTTTTCTAGACAGATGATATTTGGAGCAATTAATTTCAATTGCAAGAAACAAGAAAAAGTGTTATTGAAAGCATTAGAATACTGTTCACCTGTTTATTTTTACGATATGCTTCATTTACAGCTTCCAATTTATACACGTTAACATTGTTAGTATATACAGGTTACTGAAAATCTTCAAGTTTTACTTGTTCTGCCATGTTGATTTTCAGACTGCCAGGTAAGCTCTGAATCCCAGCTTGCAAAATAAGACTGACCTCAGAACCTCTCTCTGCCAGCTATTTGACATTCCGCAAGATGAGCCTCCATAATGCAAAATTAAAAGCTTTGAAAAAGCATGTTCTTTAGAGTGTATAGAGCTTATAGCGCACACAAAATCTCCACAGTGTCCAAGAGGCTGCAAGCCGTTTGCAGCCTGCCAGGACAACCCGTCTGCTCTCGAGCACGGTCTCTTCTGGACCCACACAGCCCCCAGAAGCAGGTTACGGTATTTGCTCTGGCGGCAGCAGCCACCTGTATCTGGGTAGCCAGGGGTCAGTTGAGGAGACCGGGAATTACCTGTGCAGGCGTGTTCGATTCTGTACATGCACACGCCTGATAAAGCACCGGGAAGCATCGTGAGCATGCACAGACCGACTCCGGGACTCTCTTCTGGGTGGATATTTCTTTTGCTGAATTAATAAAACCCTCCTCCCCTTTTCTAAGTACTATTGATTTTTTTTTTAGTTGTTTGCAATATTAGAGTGCACTGTATGTGTAAACAGTACGTAAAAAAAATAATTAGCCCTATTTCTATGTGTGTGAAAACACGTTTCTAGAACTTTAAGTCAGATTGCATTTGGTATCGGCTCTCAGGCATTAACTAGCCTTTATTTACAAGACTCATTTAAAAGCAGGAACCCTTAATTAGATTTTTACTAAATGCATTTTTACCTATCCTTAAAAGGCTTATATATATACCATTATGAAAACCAGACCTGATTGTATCTATGTCATTCAAAACTAAGAGGCTGGCGTGAAGGTTTTCAGTGGGGGTTTTGCTTTGGTAAAGACTGAAAGAACTAACCACAAACAAACAGCTTCTACTAATGAAAGATGCTGCTATTTCAAAACAGAAGCCTCACGGAGAAAAAGTGGACTGAAGACAGCAGCACTCTGCCCAGTGTTTGAAGACACTTGTAGTGATAAAGTTACTGACGTTATTTAGTTGTTTTACTAATCTAAATTTACACTGGCCCTGAAAATGCCAGTGTTTTCCCAGGTGTGCTGCCCTTTTCAAAGGCTCTGTCATTATTAGCTTGTTACACCCCAGTGATTTCAAAGCTCCAACTTTTTGTTCCTGTCGTATTTACTATTTTATAATCTTTAAAAGAAAAAGGAAAGAAAGTCTGTAGAAGCCTATAAAATATTATTTACCCAAGAGGTGGATGGTTTCTTTCAAGCAGCCGCTACCTATCTTCCATACAAATAGAAATGACAAAGTATAAGAAACCTTCATTCAATTCTTCTGGAAAAGGCAGCATTTCTGTGAACAATAACTAACTCCAATGTCACTTTTCTTATTCCCATAAAAATTTTGATTAAATTTTTTCTTTC
>NW_008824772.1:4483561-4490645 GCF_000699105.1 Pygoscelis adeliae
ACTGTGCACCAGTACAAGAATATGGTATGGCACTGAAACCCGTACACTTAATTTCAGACTTAACCATGACATGAAACAACAAATAAAACCAACAAATGACACGGAGGAAAAGAAAAAAAAAGAGTTGAAAGATCTGGATCCCAATCATATAGGTAATGTGCTAGCACATA
The DNA here is from genome assembly GCF_000699105.1 of Pygoscelis adeliae. Classification (NCBI taxonomy): domain Eukaryota; kingdom Metazoa; phylum Chordata; class Aves; order Sphenisciformes; family Spheniscidae; genus Pygoscelis; species Pygoscelis adeliae. The sequence goes on from NW_008824772.1 coordinate 4,483,732, forward strand.
AGACAGAGGAAAGATCACAGGGGATCTTTTCCCACCCATGCAAATATCTACTTAGCGCTAACAGCAAAAAACCACCAAACAAGATGCGATCTAGACAGCATTTTCCTGTGAGGTTTAATCTGAAGCACAGGGAATACAGGTAGTATCTGTGGCGATACTGCCAATAAAATGCACAGGCAAGTTACTCCTGCCCTGTACCACCGCCGTACACACCATCCCCACCACACTCTGCGCGGCAGCCGCTGTGAGATGAGGAGCCCCCGGCACCAACCTGTGGTTACTATTCCCTATCCTTACGCGAGTCTGCATCACAGGCAAGCGGTGGAGCTAGGAGACTGACAATATTTCCACGGCCAGATGCCCCACCACTCTTCTGAACTCAGTCAAAAGCAAGACAACTTTGGATACTGGATTTATGAAGCTGAACCCTGGGTGTACAGATGTTCACCCAATTATTCATCAATATTCATCACATTCATCATTTTTTATTCATCATAAAACTGTACAAACAGATGTGGATACAAACATTTCCTATTTACATATGGTCCCTATGTCCTGCCCACCACTGCAAAACATGAAAGTTCAACCCAAAACTCCCTCACAACAGTTGGTTTTTTTTAATGCAAGTTAATGCTATCAAAGTAACTGGGGCAAGGTAAAGCACCCGATTTCTCTAGATTTCAGTTCCATTATGTGTGCAAAAGGAGCAACCGGATCAGTAATGAGGTGCAAATACATATGGGGGAGATGAAGTGCAATACAACTGGTAAAAAAAAAAAAAAATCTTCTAGCACAGTTATGTGGGTTGCCATAATGAGACAACTTTCATATTTTGTTCTGTTGGAATCCTTAAGCTTTTTCCCCAACAGGTGCCACACTGAGCGTTGCTGAATTTAACTACCATACTCCAGCAGAAGAATTCTCTTTTTAATACACTAATGTGTTACTATTTTTCCCCACCAAGTGTATACCTGACCCACCAAGGATACCAGGCTATCAAAATTCTCAGTTCAACCAGTGGCTCCTCTGTGTTAAGTTTGAGAGGTACAAGCTCTAGGAAGTCTATCTCAACAATAAATATCAATCAAGATACAAACAAAAACTTGCAGTAATATCTGATAGCCAGATTTAAAGCAGTAAATCACTTCTCCTCCTCCGGATAGCACAACAGTTGATCACTGAATGCTCAGTGTTGGCTGAATATTACGCACTGAAATACCAGCAAAACTTTGAAGTTCTGGCCATCCTAAAAAAAAAAAAGCAGAAGCTCAAACAAATGTACAGGATCAGCGGAACACAAGAGCAGCCACACCGCAGGCAGCCCTTTTTCACTCCAGCGTAGGCAAAGACTGGCTGCATTTAAGAAAGGAAAGCTGGAACCCAGGGGCACAAAGAGCTCCTTGAGGAGGTAAGAGCATGCCATGCTGCCACCTGCCAGCCGTGTGCAGGCCCCTTCAAAAGAGCTTGATACCTTAATTCATAACTGCAAAACACTGACATCCACAGACGGAGGGTTCTATCGAAATAGTATTGCTCTATTAGTAATAAATCAGAAGTTAAACACTTGCCAGGTCTGGGGATTTAGATGAGAAACATGAAGTTATTTTATCAAACTAATTTCTTTATTCAATGAATGAAGATTTGTAAGTTCCGTGCATTTGGAATCACGCTCTTGCAGTTTTATCTTTAAGAAGTAAAAAAAGATGATTGCAACGGGCTAAAGTAGGTTTACTTTCCTGGTGTTCTTCGGAATGGATATCTTGCATGATTGAGCAGAGCTTTGTTCAATTCTCAAAGCAATTTACTAGGATTGAGAACAGAACATTTGGTATAGCAAGTTGGTCAGTCCTGGATGATTACTTCTTATTCCAAAACAATTACAATAAAGGGAAAATGGGTTATGTTCCTGTAAAAATATGACTCTTTCCAAATAGCAGCAGAGAAACACACGGATACACAATCACAGCCACAGAGCCCGCTAAAGAAAACAGAGTAAGTCCATATTACGCCAAGAAATACCTAATTAAAACTCATCGAGTTCTTCATTTTTAATATTTTTAAAAGAGCTATATAAAGTAGGATATATGTCCTATGGTAACAGGAAACGTGCTTTTTCCCATTCGGTATTATTAGCTCCAGCTCCATGCAGGTTAGAAGTAGCTGGTGCAATGCTGAACCATGATACAAGCAGGGCAAGGGTACTGCTCGGGACTACACCTCTGGTAGATTATTGGATCAAGGAAAATGAAAAGCCATTGCTTTTCGCTGCACTTGTTGCATTGACAGACAAAGGACTCGTCCCCAGCCCTGGCAATAGGGACTTTTAATTGAAAAGCTCTGGGTTGCGTTCCTCGTACCGCTGCATACTATTTACGCTCTGGAACTGCAAATGGGGGAAGGAAAGCAGCTGTTTTCAGAGGTTTCTGCAACTGTAAATGAAGCCTATTTAGAAAATTGAGACCTCATTAGCTTCTGTCTGAGGAAGGAACGCGAGGGATAAATTCATTTCAGTCTGCGATAAGGTTATCGCATAAAATGAAATACAATAAAAATCATTTAGCAGTCAGAGAAAATGTAAGGAGAGACAGAGAGGTTTGAACTCTTAAGATTTTCATTCAGCCAGTCAAATAGTCAGCAGAGTTTTAATCTTTACAGAAATAGCTTGCTTTCAAAAATTTACTAAGCCAAGAGAACATCATACACACATGATGAAGTCACATTACCAACACACCAGCACTTAAATCCTGTTCTGCATCACAGGGGCTTGATACGACTCCTGAAGCCCACAGAGCCCCGCGTTTCCCTAACGCACTTGTCTGCAGAATCCTTATCTACATGGAGCACTTGGAACAACGTCGGGAAAGCGAGACTTGAAAAAAGTCTGTGATGCTTATGGATTTATAAGGATCAAGGAGAACTACGGGTCTACGTGTATGGGTCTGCCGTAGATTCCCGAGGATGGATTCCAATGCTCCCAGGTATTTGCTAACACCAGGTTCCTTCAGTGGAAGGTGTTCATACCTGGCAGCAGGATTACAAACAAGCTTGTGGAGGGATACATGGAATTTGCCCCTTTTCACAAAGTTCTTCTGCATAACAGTCTCTGCAACAGAGCTTGCAGAAATCATCCACGCCTGCGGCTTCCCCACCGAAAACGCCTCACCTGCAAGCGCTTGACCCAACAGCATTTTGGCCCACTGGGCACTAGCTGTTCTCAAGGCTTCACAAAAACACTGAATGTTTGCAAAAATCACTTTACTGAAAGACAAAGGGCCACATTCTTTAACTTTCACAGTGCACAGACGTGAATGACAACAAAGTGCAAGACAGACAGAAAAGGAGCAAACTCTGAGGGTAAACAGATATTTTAACATCTGCGTCCCTCTCACATTTACTTCTCCAGGCAAAGGCTGCCAGCAAGGCAGCTAATAAGTGCTAAATCCGGTGAGCGTTCTTTGGATGAGGAGTATACCTGTCTACTAAGGAACAAAATGAGGCCAACAGCTTATTTTGCAGACTGGAACGGGCAGCCATCAGGTGGTGATTACTTTCTGTCTACCAACTAGAAACTGTCTTAGAGAACTAAAAATATTTGGAGTCCATACCTTACCTCTTGAGCCAGCTTTGGCCTACCTGCCCTTCCTCAGCACGTCTAGTCCAGCAATAAACTCACACTTTTCAAGTCAGGAAAAGCTGCAGACCAGTACTCGCAGAAACATTCCAGCTTTACAGTGGTTTTCTCTCTCAAATAGATATATCTGTATATAAATTAATTAGGTGCCATTGAAGTGCTGCTAGTTGAATATTAAAATAAAACCTCTGCTTTCACTGCCCATTTGTACCGAGGAGCACGTTGTAGTGTCAGGTTATTGTAGTTTATATGCTAGCCATGTACAAAAACAATTACTTTCAAATGAAGCTGACGTCATTTGCCCTTCTGTACTGGAGCTGTTCATCAGACGTCTTACCTCTGCCACGTATCACTTGATTCTCTCTGAATTAATCTCCTGGGTCGTGAAACCTGCTCATTTTAAATTTTTAGAATATTGTTACACTTTTTTAACCCTTTTCCATACTCTTCAAATGACTTCAGGGTCTTACGGCTAAACAGCAGACTAGATTAACTGGCCACCTCAGAACGAAAAACAAAGTTGGAGAAACTGGATTTACTTTTGCAAAAATATAACCTTGCAAACCTTTTTTGGGGCAGACAACATCCTTTTGCTTTGTGCTTGCCTGCTGCCTACAGCAAAGGGACTCTGGTCTATGGCTGGACTTGCAGGTGCCATCTTAACACACAGTAAAAATATACAAGGGAAATTAATTCAGGCCTTACTTGGGAGAAGCTGAAAATGGATTTATGTATATGTGCATACAAACAAGATAAGCCCCAGGTAAAACAGAAGGCAGAACAAAAGAGAAAAGGAAGGAATCCAGCCACGAAACCAGTCCCTCGAACACCCTCCTTTGCCCAGCTTCACTGAGCGGCCATGCCGAGGCCTCCTGCCCGTTCCTCAAAGGGTACGTCACTCCCGCTCTCCCCCACCTATGTCACCCTTACAAAACTACATTTTGCTTGAACACTGGAAAAATCTGGAGACAGCCCTCGTACATATATGCATGCCTGGAACTGCTTTTAGGATTTAAAAAAAATTCCAAGTTTTGTGCCATCACCAAAACTGCTGCGAAGAGACGTCACAGTGGTATGTTTAGGGGAAGAGACCGTTCAGTCTTCTTCCCCTTTCCAGCAGCAGCGCATGAGGTTATTAAAGATTTACTTCTTCAAGCTCCAGTCCCAGGTTACAATTAACATCCTGAGCCACAGGAGCTTTTCAAAAGCTATAAATTTTACCTAGGGTGCAGCAACTTACTCTTCACCTTTATCCCGCTCGGGCTAGTTATATTAAAAAGAAAGAAGTGAGACTGGAAAGCAAAGATGGGGGGGAATAGAATTTATCATGACAAAAAGGGTTTAGCCCTGCAAATGAGTTTTCTCCAGCAGTTATCAGAAGCAGGAACGGCGGAGCCAGCGCCCCTTGGTAGAGCTGCTAGACCAGGGAAGCCCGACAGCTCAACCCTACAGGGAGCTGCAGGCCAGAAGAGCGTACAGGATCACAACCAAATGTGACGGTGGGGGTGGTATGCCAAAGGACAGCCCCATACAGCCTCGCCAGCTGTTTCACTCCTACATGCTCTCACACACTGATCAAAAAAACGCTGCATCATGGCAGAAATTCTACCACACGGCCTCATAACTACTTTCCCCCCTCCTTTTTTTTTTTTTTAAATCCACATTTTAATTCAGTTGGAGAAAGATTTATCAGAATGAGAATCCTTCTGCCTGAGCAGAGAAATGGGGAGGAAAATAAATAAATACCCCCTATCAGAGCTGTGTTTTTAAATACTATTAGACAAGGAGAACATATGAAAGCTTTAAATTTTGATTTGAACTTTAAAGAACATCCTGTTCCCTTGGGTAGCAGAGTTCAGCTGAGAGAACGCTTATCCACGCCGACTACTCTGCATATGGTTCTTCTAAGAGCACCAGAAGGCTCTTTTTATAAAAGCTTGATGTCTTCCCCCCCCAAAAAAATTTTCCAAGACACTTACACATAAAAACATGAAGCTTCTTTGCAGAGCTAGATGGACCATATCAGCAAAAATACTGCCCAACAGGTTGCCTAAAGGCACACCCAGGTATTAGTGACAAATCTGTCCAGCTCCTCATCGTCGCCTTTGTAAGGGACAGACTCCCAAACAGCCCGCTCCATCCTAAAACTCGCAAGGGGAGGTGGCAAGCAACGTTAGGCAACCTTGTCAGCATAATTCACGGAGACGTATCTGACACAGTTAAGAATTACTACACAGCAAGAGCTTGCGGTAATTTTACACACACCGAGAGCAATTGAATGGCTTTATACACGGAAAGCAAAATACGATGACCTGTGGGAAGGGAGCACGAGGGATGCGTCTGTGCTCCAATACGAGCTCCTGCAGCGCTTCTACCTCCCTCCTCATCCTTACTGGTTTTAAAAGTCACATTGCTAAGCACGCTGCAGACACAACAGGGCTAGTACCAGGCTGCAGGTCCTTCAGGATAACTGGCTGCACGTGGAGTCACCAGGTTTAACACATTCAACATGATAAAGATCCCTGGCACAGATGGACTCAAAGCAGGACTAATTAGGATACTAATTTCAGGGGCTCTCAACATTAAACGTTGAGGAGCCATGAACTTCCTAGTCACAGCAATACATTAACATTCTTTTGCTTGTTCTTTTTTACTTTTGTGAGTGCAGATTAACGATGAACAGACATTTCATCAGACAGTGCTGTGGGAAGCTAACCCGAGCAGGGGGGAGGTGATAAAGGAGCACTGCAGCTGCTCCCTCTGTAAACGGGCAATCCACAGTGCCCTGGGGACAGCAGCCAGACCCAAAACCACCAGCGAGAAGCTGGGGATTAGGGAAAAGACCAAGAAACAGGTAAGCGGTCTCCCGTCCTGGCAGTAATTCCTTTTGGCCTGCATCCCCCCAGCTTTCCTGTTTTATATAAGTCTGTGAATGCAAACAGAACTCTCAGGAAAGGGATCCTGCCTCAATCCGTCCCTGAATAGACAGCTTCTGCGACGATAATAATAATAATATTGCACTCCCAATAGCTCACCGTGTTTAGATTAACTGATCTATCCCTGGGGCTTTCCAGAAAGCCCTTTAAATTCCCTCGGGAACGCCCTTCTCCAGAACTCAGTTATTATCAAAATAACAAACCTAAAATTTCCAGAGAAACCACTGGTCAGAGCTGTTACCTGCAACTCCAGCTCCAAGCTGCACTAAAGCAACTTACCGACATCGCGTAAGCAGGCTAACAGGCAAAGTTTTGACCTCTAGGAAAATGATTCAGAAAAGCATTAT
>NW_008824772.1:4490783-4508638 GCF_000699105.1 Pygoscelis adeliae
TTTAACACAGGCTTGTCCAGTGAACCTGGTAACCTGCCGGGGTAACAAGTTCGACCTGTCCTGGCTCTCGGCACAAATCCATTTGTGTAGCCATTTCTAGAACACCTTGGGTGGTCGCAGTTCTTAGGAAGAGTAAGAGACAGTTTTTGCCCAGTATGGTGAGAAACCTGATGCTGTAATTAAAAAATAGTCTAAAGTGGAGAAATATCTACCTGCTCCTTCTGAATTCTATGGGAACAAGACCCAGCCTCATGATTTTGAAGATTTTTTCCATTTTGTAAGGGCTTGCTGGATCTATGCTTCATTTGCAAGGCTTGAAGGTGAATAATTGATATTACGTAGGTCTTGAGTGTTTAACCCCACGGCTACTCCACTCAGCGAGTGCAGGAAGAGAAGGAACGAACCCCAGGCCCTCCGTAGCAACACCTGGTGCACTGTCTCCTCCCGGCTCCAGCCAGAGCACAGGTGTCCAGCATCACAAAAATCAGGGGTTTCTGCAGCCTCAGACCATGACCCCATAAACCTTCATCCAGCCAGAGACACCTGGCACACCCGGCTGATACGTTGCTGGGTAAAAACTTCAGGATAAGGCACAAGTACAAACAATTAATGAAATGCAGAACTCCTTGAAATACTTTTAGAACTCCCATGCATTCACGAAATTGCTTGACAGAAAATAAAAATATACATGTGAGTTCTTTAGAGTGATCTCGCTTCTGCTACAACACACGCGTGCAAGCGTATGCTCCAGCAGTGAATGATGCTTATAAATGCTACGATACCACTCTGTGCTGGGACTAGCATTGGATATTTATGAAGTCCTAAGTAATTTTGCCTAATAAAGTTAATGAAATATACATTAGTAGCTGGAGTATATCAATCTCTTCACTTTTATCACCACAATATATACACGTATATAAAATCATTACCATAAAAATTTACTAAACTCAATTTCTGCGAGTTTTCTTCCCTAACCCTTCTTACTACGCTGATCTCTGGAGGTGGCACGGCCCCTTATACAGTAAAATGTATCTGTGTGATATCGCCACGTGCTTCACAGAAACACGCGCCCTGGCTGCGTCCTTGAGAGTAAAGGATCATTTGCTATCAAAATGCAGGAAAACTATGAGGGGAGAAAACTAATGAAGCAATGACATACTCATCAGGAACATAATCTAACTGTGAAGTAGCCCCATTAAAAATACTGGCTAACTTTGCACGGACTTAAAACTGTTATGAGTGTTAACAGCAATTACGTGCCTCATATTTTTAGATGAAGAATGCTGGCTGAGCTAGAGACTTACTGCAACCTTTTTTCTAGTGTCTTCTCTGAGTCTGCCTGAAAGCAAGGAAGCGGTTCCCAGAGGATAGATTGGGGAAAAGGCAGAAAAGCTCAGAAGAAAAAGAGCAACCTGGGAATCTGGGGACTCCCTAAAGCATCAGACTAGAGCAGCCGTAGACCTCCCTGCTTTTACTCAAGTAGTAAGCTGGACCTGTACCCAGAACCACACCAGACCTGTAATACCAGCTTTCTATCACTCATTAGCCAGACTACTAGAACACTGATTACCAGAGACACCTAGTGCCTGGAACTCTTGCAACCCGTAAGCAGTAGGAGAAAAATGAGGTTTCCCCTCCCCTTGAGCATCTTCCCTGTACTGAACTTCTGCCTTGAGGTACAACGCATCAGTGGCCGAGCATTAACCTTCTCCTTGTCTTACCAGTCCTTTGCCAGCCCTTCTAGAGCCGCCTCACACAGAAGAGCATCCAAATAACATCCCCTTGCATCCCACCAGGATAACAGAAGCTATTTCACGGCACACGCGAAGGCTGTTTGTACTTGCCGAGCCGCGTGAGGAGCGCTTGGCTGGGCTACCAGCGACCACCTGCCAGGCAGCCGTGCCCCACGTCAGGCACCGAGGGCAGGAGGGGCTGGGGCAGGGGTTCCTCTTCTCGCAGAGCCCCTCAGCAGAAACGTGTTAATTACTGTAGTTAAAAGCTCGTAAATCTTCCAGAGCTGGGCTGGTGGGATACCAGAGACCTGACCTGTTCATTAACTTACCGTACGTGCTCCACCTTCATTTGTTCTTGGCAATGTTTTGCATAAGCACACACAGGTTTCTCAGCTGAAAACGCGCCTGAACATGTTGGATTTACTCTATGCAACTAAAATACCCGATCAGCTAAGCCAGCCTCAGAGATTCATATCCTTTCAGAGTTGAAACACCCACTCGTTTATTATTCTATTTGGAAAATCTTACATGGTACTCAGATTTTTCTCCCTCTGGGAGAACTCAGCATATGGCGAAAGCAGGAGTAAAGCATTAAACGCATTCAAGTGAAGTTCTGTTCCGCTGTTTTAATTGCTCTGAGGTGAAGACGTGATTTGCTGGAGGATATATTCAAACAAATCAGTGAGTTACTATGGCTGTTAATTTTAAAGGTATGCCCCAAAAACACAGTTTCCAGAGGTATCTCTCAGTTTCTTTCTGGATAGAGGTAGGAGCATACCGAATGCACTGCACGATTCTGCGTGTATTGTAATGAGACATTTGTTTACTAAGACGCCCTGAGTTCAGATAAGCAAAATAGCATTAAGTAATTATTTCAGCAATAGCTACAATGCTGACTGCATGCTACTGAACACTTGTTTCAATTTCTCATTTGAGTCTCGTGCAGTGCACCGACGCAGCCTGTAGAAACCATCACAGATTGGAACTCCCGTAGATGGTTTCTTCTAAACTTTTTGCTAACTGCTGGGTAATCTTTCTACCCTTAAGTATGTCACGGCCCCTAAATATCAGACCTACCCCTAACGTCACTGGAATTCACTTTATTGACGAGAAACCGGACAGCCAATATAAAAGGTAGCCTCCTTCAGGCTTTGTGTAAAAATTTACTTCTCGGGGATTTGGGGGTAGGGTTTATTCCATCTCTCTTACAGGCTTTATTTAATTTCTCTCATACCAAGTGAAGACAGATGGCGACACAAAATGTTTAGGACCTTAGACAAAATTCACAGCGGAAAAGCAGCTCTGGCATTATTAGCTGTGCAGACACCAGGATATTTATCTAAGTTTATTAGAAAGGTAGTTATTTTTACATGGCCCTGACCGCAGCCAACTTTATTGCATCTTTTTTTTCCACAAGCCTCCCTCCCTTCCACGTTGCTGGACTGCATCTTCATCTGTATCCAAAAGAGCCATAGGAACCTACGAATCTTTGTGCAAGATTGAATTTTCTGCAACGATCTGAACTTTTGTAAGACGAGTATCTTCGCAGAAACCTGCCAAAGCTGACAGGTTAGTTAGAAATGCTGATATGAATGTCAGTTCCCACAGAACTAGTATTCTTCACAAAAATCTAAATACCATATTCATCAGCAGAGTCACTTTTCAGTATCTGGGGAAGGAGAACAGATTGGCGAATGAATGAAACACCTTAAGTATCGCTCAAGAACTGCAAGCCAGTAAAAAAAGAAATAGCAGGCGTGCACGCAAGAACAGAACAAGGCATAGTTTTCGATGAGACAAGCTAATCTAGCGTTTAAAAAAGTGACAGGAAATCAAGAAACTAAGCTGAAATTCCCAGTTTTGACTCAGCACGTAATTCATTTCACCTCTGGACCTCTTTCCCCCACCCATGAGATGAGCCTAACACTGCTTACTATGCACGATTCCTCGCCTTAATGAAGCCCTTCTGGATCTTCAGACTGAGGGGGCTGCAGGTACAGACGATCACAAACAATGATGCATTAATGTTTTTCCATAACTTAGTCCTGCCGGGCTTCAGGACACTGTTGGGAGTTACGTAGTGCCTTCACGTTAAGACTATCAGGTAGACATTGTACCTGCAGTCAGTACAAATCGCCATCACGGTAGCATTACGTAAGCACAACAGGATGAGTTTCAAGCAAAATACTGGTTTCTTTCCTGACCATAATCATCTGCACCTTTGCTAGTCTGTGCCTATCACACCTTTTATTCAAATACCTTGAGGAATGTTAGAAGGACGGATTCGGCTTCACAACGCTCCTAGGGGATAAGTGTGAAGCTGCAGCGTTTCTTCAAAAGCTAGAAGACACGTAAATCCCCATCCTACAATGGGAAAGGTTATTGTTTATAGCCCTGGATTTCAGAAAGGCTTTCAAATATCCAACAGCTTAGACCTACCCCGAAGTGACATAGGTCTGCTTGGGAAGTTTAACCATGCAAAATGTAAAACTTTTGATTGACCCCATTATAATCTGTCTATTACTGAATTCCTCGGTATCTTTAGGGTAAGCCATTTGCTGTCAGGGCTGATGTCACACATCGCTTAAACCAGGAGTAAGAGTCAGAAAACAAGAGTTTTCCACTCAACTGGAAACAGCATTCAATCTTGGCTTTGAGGGATCCCCAGTACAGCCTCTATTCTTTTCCACAATTACCCGGGAATAAGTCATTACATCCAGTTACAATAGGTCAAGACAAATTTAGGGATAGAAACCCAGCATTGTTCAGTCAAACAATGTTCTTTTTCAAGAAAGAAAACTTTAATTGGAGATTTGCTCAATTTTGGCCAAGTATCTGTCCATAATCCTCCATCTTTTACAGTAATTAATCTTAATTTATACACATCACTTTATAGCCTCACCTCGGTATGTGGTATGACACATAGCTGAAATACTCCAGCGCAAAGCGGTTTGAGAACCGACAGCCCATGAATTCCTCTTAGTTATTACAAGCAGCTTGGGGGCCTGACTCTGCTAGGTAAGTTTATGCAGATGAAAGACTAGTTTGTGTTAATATAGACATACATATTTTTATAAGCAATAATGGCTTTGTCACATACAAAATTAACTTATACAAATTTGTCTCTTATTCATGAATCCCACGTCATTCTCCTATTGTATTTACCCAACCACTTCTTGGGTCTCCTCAATTAAATGTAACCTTGAGTTTCCGACCATCAAAGACCTTCTCATTCAGTTCCAAACTACAACTGCTTCATCCCACAGTACAGTGACCTTCCCTCTAGCTTACCCTTATTGAACTGAAGCATACTGCAGAGCTAGGGCAGGGCGGTAACGCTGTCCCACAGTGGAACAGATACTTGTGTTTTGTGAAGAATGACTCTTAGCAGTACAAGTTCAACACCCTGCAGAATAATTCACATGAGGAATCTGTGCAAAGGGGGCATAATTTTTTCTTCTGTAATCTAGTTCATACCTTCCAACCTATGAAGAAACTGCTTCTTCAAGAAATTGAGCTGGTATCTCCAGAATCTAACCCCTGTGTGCAGAAAAAGGTAGTTTGCATGGTCTCCCAGATCCACCGAAGTCCGTTAGAGCACACGTAAGCGCGGCTGTGAATGCAGTCACGTGTAACGTTTGTACAAGGACAATGTTCTCCAAGGGAGGACAATGCAGCTATGGAGTACAGCGAGACTCAGAACAAGCTCTTGCTGCTGCAAGGCATTCATTAGAGAAGCTACAGAAAAAAACAAACAAACCATGGCTTAATTATTTCATTCTTGATGCAATTCCTCCCAGTAGATATGGGCTAATAGTTTTTCACCAAGTAACTGAAGCAATCTCACGAACAGCAGGATGCTGAGGTTCTGAGTGACTGCACAAGTTCTTGAACAATTATTTTTGAACTGTAAGTACTGAAAACACCTTTTCCCTTCCAGTAACTTCGAAACCTGCATCCAAAGTTTAAAACAAAGATTAAAGAGGAATAAAGAAGCCTTGTGCTTAAGCATGTGATACAGACCCTTAGCCAAACGCTACACTACATCAGGATCTGCAGACAGAAGTTACTCAGTCTTCATAAAATGGATGTGTCTTCAAAGATCCTAAATTGAAGTTCAACTCCCTCCCAGTTCCCAGCCATGCAGATCTGTTAAAAACATCTTGCTAGGCTTAATTTCTTAAGTCAGTCTCAATTCAGTAGAAACTCACTAAAAATACAAGAGAATGCATACTAAACCCATGATAAATAGATCCCTGATCTTCTGACAAGGCAGAATAGCAGCCATGGGTAGCAATTATAAGGAAGGGCTCCTGCATCACGTTTCCAAACTCCCCTCTGCTTCAACTCTTCCTCCCATCTGTTTAAGCATAATAAAACATTCAATATTGCACACACAAAATGGAAGTCTCATATGGCAGGCCATCTTATGTGCAAAATACAACACTATGAAGACTGAGATCTCAGGCATATTTTACAATATCTATTATGAAAACCGAATCATATTGCAGCCATTTCAAAGTGTCTGATCAGCTTACAAGATTTCATTCAGGTTAAGGGGTCTCAAAGTAATTTAATAAGATGTATAACTTGCATAGTTTTAATCACTGGAAGAAGATACACAGGTGTAGATTGCCTCGATGAAAGTGTCACACAATGGGTTAGACTGTATTGCCATCTCACTGAGACACAAACATGGGACAAAAACATCTGAGTACCCAAGAGATGTTTTGTTCCGGAAAAAATAATCATTGTTCCCATTTTCAACAGAAGAAATCCAACCAGTGACAGCAATGTGTCATTAAGTGCCCAGCACATTGCTGTTGCTAGTTATCCAAAAGGACATGCAGCATAAAAGCAGCAGAATTCAGTGCAAGAGTGTGGTGTATCGGATACCAGCTAGACTCCTGGAGGTACTGGACAGCAGTAACTGAGGGTTTCATCCTGTACAGGCTTATTTCAGACACCCTCCAGAAGAGCTCTGTATCCTCCCCCTGGATCTTACAAATTATAGCAAAGAAAGGGATTTAGAGGATCACCAGAGGCCTTCCAATACTTCGAGAAACATCCTTAGGTGACAGACCAGCTTCTTTTCAAGGTGTGCCGACTGCCACATCCACTGGATGGGTTCAGCACTACATCCGAAGAGGAGAATCTAATTTGCTCCGATCCGCAAGCATTGGAAAAAAATCACGTAGCTGTTGAAACAGTGCCACGTGGAAGAGATTTACAGAACTGTAACTTTCCAAATAACTTTGAGAGCAGCAATCCTGGATATTGAATGAGACACAGGAGAAAAAAATAATTCAGTCCTCTGAGAATTTTCTAAATCACCTGCACCACAAACACAGCTCTCAAACAGGAGCGGGGTCGAACAGCAGATTCAAGCCAGACTTAGTAGCAAACCCAATAATCTTCTAAATAACCAGTGTTACTCTAACATCTAGTCAGGTTTCTTCTTCTTGGAGGCTTCCTTTCTAAGCAGTAACCAGACTAATTCTCTTTAGCTTGCAAAATCGGACAAGATCACAGCCTGAAGGGGAAAGGCTGCAGTGATAAATATTTAATGGGCTACATCAATAAAATTTATTTTGCCAAGGAGAATGGAAGGAGAGGAAAAGCAGAGAAATAATTCATTAAAAGGACTTCAGCTTAGCAATGCCAGAAAAAAAGCCATACTAGGAAAAAGGGAATTAAACACAAAGAGGTTTTAAATAGGTCAGAAGCTGAAGTACTCAAGACATGGCAAACTGACAAAGAGCCGAGTTTTTCAGAACGAGAGTACAGTGATGTGTATGCTTTATAGTAATTCATCCCACTGCAAATAAACATCCCTGGACACACTAGTAACAGTTTCAACTTCTTGCAATACTTCGTATCATCCAACCTTTGGGACCTGTTTAGTACATGAATATGTCATTGCATACTATGGTTGCTCAAAACCCATTAAGAAATGCAGCAAGCACCTCGAGGTTTCCTTTATTTCTCAAGGCAAAAGTCTTCCTTATTTTATATTGGATGGGGCAGTTGTTATGTTTTCCAGAAGACAAAAATGCAACAGCAAGAATTAAAAGTAAGTACAAAGCTGAAGTGTTCTTGTACTGCAGTGCTCCCCGTAACTCAGTAAGGAGCTTAATATTTGCAACTTACATCAGAGAATTTGCAAAAAGAAATGTTTAATCTCTCCTTCCTTCCTGCCACTATTTGAAGTCACTTGCAGCGATACAAGAGTATACAGCACCTCGCTATGTCTTGTAACACCTTTTCCATGTTCTCTCCTGCTCCATCCAGCCTGGGCCTCTTGCAACCAGGTGTCAGCAGGACGGGCAAGGAAGGACATCAGAAACTTGTGTTTATGCTAACTGAGCAAGTCCAGCAACCCATTAATTCTCAAGTCCTAATTCTAGATCTGCTAATGACTTGCCATACGGCTTTGAATCACTGGATTGGGGATTATTTTTTTTTTATGGGTAAAGTGGAGAAGCATATACCATGCAAAGAGGGGCACAGTCTCAGGACAAGCGAATTAAATGGTATTAAAATACTTCACAGCTACTTCAGTGCCATTTGGTAAGAGACTTTATTTAAAAACCTACCTTTTAGAAGTCTTTGATTTAAAATGATTTAATAGTTTTGTGGATGAAGTCACACTACTTAAACCTCCCTAACAGCAATACAGAGATGATTAAAAAAAAAGGCGAATTGTGTCGATAACCACAACCAAAACCTCACGCACCAGCAGCGCTGTCACAGCACAAACTGGTCAGGACCATGAAGCAGTCAAGTCTCCACATAAGTGATTAAGTGCTGCCCTCTAGTGAAGTCATAAACCAGTTTCAGCATCTAGATTTCTGAAATTCAACAAAATCTCAGTCCCAGCCAGATTTTAGCTAGATTTGTTTTTAACAGAAGAATCCTACAGCAAGCATCTTAATACAGCGTGCTTATGATTTAATTTTACTCTTCCATACTGGGTCTTTGGTTTAGGTTTAGCACTGCAGTAAGGTTAAACGCTGCAGTCAATGTAACACCTCCAGAGCACATTCTGCTTTTTCCTCCGATTTGTGAAATCAAGTTCTCATCTTACAATGAATCACTGGCAAAGCCATTTAAAAAACCTGTTACATCAGAAAACACAATATTCTATTTTTAAAAACAGTATGCCAAGAATTTAACAATAGGCTCGTATATCTAAAGTTTTTGACAGGGCTCTAGAATTAGCTTTTTCTCATGCTCAGAGTACCTTTTTTGCGACGCCACTTTCACCGAAGGCTTAACGACTTCACTGCTGGTTACTGGAGCATCTTGGCTCTTGATGTTACTGCCCAAAAAGCTCCCTCATGCGAAGTGGAGAGACGTATTAGTCACAATTTATTCTGAAAGCAGGGGTTTTATTGTAGCAGATTCCTAGTCAACTTTTTGTTCATGTGTTTAAAAGGGAAGAGGCGGCCACTTCCAGAACAAAGTGATCAGAGGTGCGGTATTTGACATCAGATGAAGAACCAGCAACAACAGCTGTAAAGCAGTCCTTGCTAGGCACCCCTAACGGTATCAGAATTTCACAACTGATTTAAAAATCGAGTATGAAGTGATACTCAGGATGCTTTGCTTTCACAGAAAGGTACGAACGGGGTCTTCCTTAAGAATTAAAACCACATTACATACAGTTGTTTCTGTGACACGTGGGAGGCAGTAAGCACAACTGAGGGTGGTGGTTCTCATTTTTTGCTTTAGGCTATCCTTAAGCTATAACTGGCCCGTTAAATTGGGCTGAAGTACAACGCCTGCTTCAACAGGGTTTCAGGTTAATTTGCTCCTCCAGTCAGCAACATGCTGTCTCCAACCCAGCCTCAAACCTGGCTGGTGGAAAACCTCAAGCTAAACGCATGGAGCAGAGGTTACAGTTTACACAAAACTCGTGTTTTCTGTTTCAGCACTGGAATACTTCATACGCTCATAATAAAGACATTGAAGCATTTCTTGAAGACATTAGCTTGAATGGCAACCATTAAAATCTACTTAGTCATTTGCTTACACAAAACATTGGAAAAAGTTGAAACAACATGCCTGGAAACTTATCAGGTACATTTATTAAGGAACAACATTCAAACCCACAGATGTTATATTTTTTAACTTCAATGTAAAATAAAAAAAACTTGTTTGATTTTGTCAGCGTACTTGTATCCGCAGGTTACCACACCTGGGGAAAGATCAGTGGAGAGTGTTGTTAGTATCTTCCAAACATTTAGCCATCACAGAATTTTATGCAAGCTTAACATGCAGAAGACCTACCTGCTTCCAGTCTGAGCGAGTTTAACTTCCAATCATTAACACATTTTGGGTCAAACAGAACTACTGTATTACTGTCAAGGCTACAGGTCTTTCCAGTTTCCCAAGAAGAGGTTGAAGTGTACAATGAAGTCGTATCTGCACGCAAGCTACACTTCAAATTTCAGTAATTTATGTAATCTAAATTTGAAATTAGGCAGACTTGTGCGGGCACACTTACATGACTTCGTAACAGGATCAAGCCAAGTATCTGCCAGCCTACAGCTGGTTTTTAACAACACTGCCTATGAGTTTGATGTAAATATATCCAGATTTTTAAAACTGCTGTCAACAGGACTGGGCAGAAGTGTAGTTGAACTACCAACTCCCTGTAAGAGGAGTATTAGAAAAGCTGAGATTGACAAGACAAGCCTGAATCTTGCCCATCATGTGGAGCCTACCACAAGTGAGCCAGACAGAACAGTTTCAGCTTGCACGGTATTAAGAACTTCTCGTTGCCATCTATAAAGAGGTGGAGGTAGCAAAATGAAAATAAGGTTCCTCAAGACAACATTGCCAACAGTTCTAGTGCTACTTTTACCTCAGTTACTGGTCCATTTTCTCCTGTATCTTCTTTTAAAAATCTGAATAATGTTTCAGCCTGAAGAAAAAAAAAAGTTGAGACAGTTTTAAAACTTTTCAGTAACCTGTTGAGTGAACAACACAAAGCAGCAACAACGATTCAGTTGACAGGGATGTCTGCAGCAATGTATGTTTTGTAGTCAGACATTAAACAAGGCTCATTCTCCAGAAGGGAAAGCCAGCTCTGCACTCAATTAAGTCATCAGGTGAAATTCAGATCACGAAGTCAAGCCTCATCATTTACCAGTCATCTGCCCCATCTTACAGAATATAAACATGTTATCTGGGATTAATGAACCTAACTTAGTACATACCTAAATAACAAAGCTTTGCCTTTGTTATTTGCTACAGAGAAAAAACCACTTCTGGGCGAAAAGTCCATAGATTGAGCAAGATAAATCTGTTTTCTTCTGAACACCGGGAAGTTTGAGAATACAGTATATGAAGGAATGTGCACCTATTGAGAAATAGGTCATTGGTTATAACAATTAGGAAAAAGCCACTAAAATTCAAATTGAAGTACAAATTTAAAATTGAAGGTCAATGTTAAGTTCAAACGTTCAGTTATATTCCTATCCTAGAGTTCTACTGGAGAAAAGGTGCAGAGAACACACTACGAATCCAGTTATTGCAACTCATTTATTTTTAAACAATTACATCTAAGCAGTAAAAATAGGCTCCCAAGCCCTCAGATTAATTCAATACTTCCACCGTTGGCCAGAATTCTGACAAGCAAAATTTCGAATGAGCTATGAAAAACACCACATAGTCAGTCCCTTACAGTTAGCAGCTGCTGAAAATTCACATTTGTTGCTCAGTTATATTTACAGCAGTGAAATAAGGGCATTTTAAAAAGGGAAAAACAAAAGGTAAACTAGACTGTAAGATATTTTCAGAACAACTTCCCTGAAGAAAAAACAGTTATTTCCTTATAAATGTACAGTATCTTGTACATGTCCTGATCCGCTCGGTCTAGCAAATTTTGCAGCATCCATATCTGCTCAATATCAGTTTTATTACGTTACCAGGAACATTTTTGATCAAGATACAAAAAAAGCTTGTACTAAAGAAGCTGAACATACCAATTTGACAGCCTCATCAGTTTCACGGGAAGCCACTGCCAAAATTTCCGTGGTGGGATTGAAGGTCACGCATGTAGCAGATGTAACTAGGTTCATTATGGCTTTAACTGGTTTAGGACGGTTTTCTTTGAGACAGACATCAGTAGTATATAAATTTACAACTCCAGAAGCTGAACTAAAAAAAGAAATTAATAAAGACTATACCAAGAAGTAACACTTACAGTACATACTACCTTGTCATCTATAGCCACCGTTCAACTAAAAATGTAATTTCCAATTATTTACTGGAGTTTGTAACAGTATTTTGTTTGGAGCTTGATTTTGCTTTGGGGTTTATAACAGTATTTAGCGGAGGGGGTTTGGTTTTGGTTTTTTTATTTATATAAAAAAAGAGACACACTTAACTGCGGAGAGCCTTGATAAGCCCGTCTCTTACACAGTATGAATTCAAAGCAATGAGAGCTTGGTATTAAAAGTTTCTGAGATAGTTTCAAGCTTTTGGATTTTTTTTTTTATACCCTGTAGAGTAAGTCCACTTAAAAATCCTCTTCTACAGTGGGTTA
The DNA here is from genome assembly GCF_000699105.1 of Pygoscelis adeliae. Classification (NCBI taxonomy): domain Eukaryota; kingdom Metazoa; phylum Chordata; class Aves; order Sphenisciformes; family Spheniscidae; genus Pygoscelis; species Pygoscelis adeliae. Next base: position 4,503,072 of record NW_008824772.1, read on the forward strand.
AGAAAATGCGTACTGTACTTAAGTATTTACTAGTCTCGTTTAAAAGAATTGATACGCTAGCTGAAGTTGCATCTCGGTAAGTATACTTGGAGAAACACAAAGCTTGTGGCTTTGAGTTGAGGCATCTTTTCAAATGCTAACATGCTATCTTGCAGGAGCCAAATGAGGAGTATAGGAAAGAACTAGAAAAGGGGGAAAGCCCTGAATCGACATTTGTACTACAGAATTTGTGATTTCAGTCAGTATGATTTCAAAATTAACTGCTAAACCCGTATATGGCAACAGTAATACATTAGGAGTGACTTTAAATATACATGGAACACATTAAATTCTCAGAAAAGAGGCAATATTCATCTACTCACCTCTACCCTAACCTTATGAAAACCAAACTTATTCCATATTCCTACACTCTCACCAGCCACCAATAAGTTTACTGAAGAGCTTCAAAATGAGATAGAAAGAAGTTGTGAAATCCAAGTCACTTACCCACATGCCACATACTGGTTATTTTTTGAAACAGCGATGCACTTTCCTTCCAAAGAACCTTCATCTTCAAATTTATGTAGACACTTTCTGCTTCTCACATCCCAAATGAAAACTTCGCCTTCCTCTGGTTGCAGAATAAAGTAGAAGATTATAGAAACCATATATACAGAACACATCGCTTGTCTATTCTGTTAAAATAGATTTCATTAGATGACAACTATTAACTCATTTCCAACAATCGAACATAGGGTATTTTTAAAAAAAACAACTAAAGCCATACTAAAATAGTTAACTCCATTCTTTAATGATTGACCACTTGGTTGTATTTTTAGGCCAGATACTGGCATAAAGTCTTTTATTGTTTTACAGAGATGATTATATGACTTATAAAAACTTATGCAATTTAAATGGAATTACGATTAGTGCTGTTAGAGAGAATAGCTATATATTTTACTTACTTGAATAGCTATATATTTTACTGCTGTCTGGAGTGAAAGCAGATGCAGTGCATCTTCCATTTACCTTCATAGTGCTAATCAGTTCCTTTGTCTATAGGATGAAGAACAACAATGGTGACAATGATTCTGCCAAAAATCTGTAGGAAAGTTGTTTCCATACTCCTGGACCCACAAAAACCTTAAGCTAGCTACACTGATGTCAAAAGAACAGCATCAATGTTTTCAGTGCCTACAGAGCAGAGCACAGGCCGATGCTCATGAGTCCGTGATCAATTTATTATTGCACAACTACAGCTAGTTCAAGAAACACTCATTTACTCCCTCGCTGAAGGGTCTTCATTATATAACAGAACTGAACTTTCTTTTTAAAAAGTATTTTTCCCAGTAAAAGTTTAAAAGAAATCCAGCTGCCATCATATGGCATTTTAAAATTTAACTGAAAAAATTCTGTGTGCATCATGAATCACAGTAGACAGCATGATTCATGAACACGGTACACCAGCATGCACCAGCGCTATTCCCAAAAAAGCAGTCCTGTATTTCTTCCGCCCTCAGATGCCTGTTTCTGTGCCGAGGCCATTCCTTTTGCCAGCAGAGCGTTCGTGCCATCGGCTGAAATACACCACTGACATACGACTTTTTCCAGTGACAGCTTAAAACCCCACGAAACTCTGGCCTTAGCTCCGCCAGTCCCAAAGAGAACTGCATAGTCAGAAAAAAAATTCTCAGACACCCCAAAACAATTTTCTAAAGCTGCAGTTGTTGATTCCGCAGCTCATTTTTGAAGGCTGTCACAGTATGCGTCATACCTTTGTTTCAACTGAAAGCTAGACTGCTTTTCAGATTAAATACAAGCAAGCAGATTCGAAAGGAAAAAGGTACCAAGAAACTGAAGCTACATGTACCATGAAGAGAAACTACCTTCATTGACAACAAGTGAAGGTAACCTGAAGTTCCAGTCAGAAGCATAAATGATCCATCTGGAGAGAGTTCGAAGTTTCTGAGAAATCTTTCCTCCACACCTTTAAAAAGAGATTCAGAACTTCAAATTGGCATAATTGATTCTTCTTCCTCAACATTCAGCGGTATGATGAATATGAATAAGGCCTGACTCCACTTCAGCTTTTCATTTCCGTAAACACTGTCACAGTAAAGCTACAACTCAACCTTGTTTACGTGTGACAATTAACTTCTAATACCCCAAACTAAAGCTAAGGTACTCGAGTAAAGACCCCTGAAGACAAGTTAAAAATACGACCACCAACAATTTGCTGCACTTCCTTTTAAAGCAAATTCATATGCCATCTCTATTTGGGACAGCTTCAACTATGCCCAGACACTTACAGGACTATAAAACGTACCTCTTACTTTCTGTATAGGAATAATACTTCCACTCATCATGTCATACACAAAGAACATTTTATGGTGAGTACCAGTGGCTATAACTTGTTCTCCATCAACACTGAAACACGTCTTATAAATTGGAAAACTCTCTAAATAGATGCTCTGTATTCTTGGATTCCTTATACCATCAACCTTCAAAAAAACAGATCATCATATTAAGGAACATACCAAATACTTTTACATACAAAATTCGCATCAACTAGCCAGTACAAGAGACTTACACAGTAAGAGGTACACCAGTTTGAAGCACTAATCTCTTCCTCTCTTCTCAGTCTACAAATAACCTGGCTCTTGGCTCCTCACCCTATATATATCAGGCACTCCCAGCCTTCCTGGATATACTTCGCACCTCTTGCCCATGCTTTGTGCAAATAATCACTTCTATTGTGCTTTTCTAAACAGAAACATTTGCTTCGCATTCGTCTTTCCTGCAGCTCTGTGGGAGTGTCAAATTTGACTGACACTGGGCCATGTTGAAAGTTCCTAAATAGAATTATGATCTTTAGTTTCCTGAGGAGCAGGGCAGGAGTGTCCCAGCATGAGTAGCTTCCTGCTGCAGTACAGTCTCTCCACCCCCAAAATGATTTCACAGCACTGAAATCAGGTTTAAATGAAAGTGGACTGCTCCCCACACTACAGGCTTTACAAACAACTTAAGAAAAAAAAAATCTCATTAGTCCTCATCACTGCAAACCTTAAAACCAAGCATTTTTAAAAACAAATCTTCACCTAGAAACTCTGATACAACTAAGTCTGCCTATACTCTGTAAGTGGTTGGTATGGTGTCACAGGTGGAAATTTCTTCCAACAAGATGCCTTCAACCAAGCCAACTCCATTGTAACCACAGACATTACAACCCCTGTGAGCACACCGTCACAGGAAGAGAGAAAAGAAAGCCTGGAATGATAGACTATCTCAGGTATACTTATAAAAAAAAGATTCCGTATTAGTGGCCATTTACATAGCGTAGATTGAAATTCTTCACCTGAAAGAGCGACACAGATCGATCATGTCCAGCAGTCATAACTACTTGAGCAGACGGATGGAACTGCACAGTGACCAGCTTTCCATTAGCAAAACGTTCCTGATTAGCAGGCAGGCAGGTCCTCATCTAGAGCAAAGATCAGGCAGTTTAAAAAAAAAATACAACTTACACGTTTTTGCTTATGATGATGAATAGCCAATTTAATTGCTCTTTATTCTACAAGAGCAAGATCTCAAACCCTATGGCGAACTTTCAGACAGCATGACATAAGCAGAACATATGCACAGTTCAGTTCGGCAAGTTGCTTCAATGCAGCAGTGCAGACATCAGAGAAACCAGCTAGCCTTTCTACGGCCTTCGAAATTAACGGTGTAGGTAAAACGAGTTGCATTCCGACTCATCTGAAATAGCTGTTGAAGAAATAGCGTGAGAAACACTCGTTTAAGGCTGCCGCTTCTCAAAGACCATGTCAGTAGCCTCGAAGTCGCGGGAGAATTCCATCCTTCCTATGCAGAAATTAAAATCCTACTACAAGATGCCACTTTAGAGTACATAAAATAATTCCTATGTCAAACAATACATCAGTTTATTGTTTCAGGCTTTCATGATGTGAACTATCCAATCTGTCCAACTGTTTACTCTTTAGTTTCCAGTTACAGAAACAAAGAAGGAATTCATATGATCACTAATTTTACTGCCCAAATCGCAACAAAGAAGTCAAAGTGTGCATACGGGTCAAACTGAGGTGGAAAGACAGGCTTGCCTTTACCTTCAAAATACCTCTTGGCAGGGACTCCGAGTTTGATATGAAATTGCCAGTCCTGCATAGCAGATCATCATCTTCATCACTGTCACCTAATTAAGACAAAGCACATCAAAAAGGCTAATTCCACAAACACTCCCACATCAAAACCTACAAATTCCTCCTGGAAACAAGTTAAATCAAAGCACACTGAAGGAAGGAAGGATTAAAGCATATTACCCAGCATATTATCATACTACTGAAACTGAAAAGACATCAAAAGTAATTATTTTCTAAGAAGCTGAACAGGGAAACACAGAAACGCTTATTAGAATAGTAGTGGATTTATTTACTATCACTTGCAGTCGTTTTGGATTTCTTCCTGTTTTCTAAATCAGCCCAGGCAGGAACTCCTCCCATAGCTCGCTGAAACCTAGCAAGAGAAGGGGGCAGGGGGGAGGAGGAGGAAAAAAAACACCAACTCTTTTGAGAAAGTAATTTCCTTCCACGCAGTAAGTACTTACAAGGCATACAGTCACAATTTTGCAAGATTACTTGCACTGAGAACGCTACGAAAGTCTTTTAAAATTTCACTCAGCCTTCTCTGTTTTGCTGACTGTCCTGAGCGTGCAACTACAGCAAAGCTGACACCAAACCTTAAAGCACTCTTCTTTGGAGCAATACACGCCAATACCAAGACAACCCAAACACGCCTGAAGTTCTGCTTTGCTGCCTGACTATATTCACATTTCAACTCACTCTTACATGCCATACTGCGTTAGCATCTTCCAGCATCCTATTTACAGAGCGACGTACCACTACAAAAAATTTCTGGTATAATTCCCCAGAAGACAAATTAGTTTGTGTGCCTCAGCTAAAACAAGTATTAAACAAATTAGACAACGCTAATGCACACTTTATTTACTATTCTTAGTATAACTTTAGATTTAGAGATACTGCAAATACTGCAAGAAGCACTAGCGTCAAACAGGCCACATGAACACAGCGGGTAAAGAGGAAAGTGACTTTGAATGTCCAATAAACGCATCTTATCTCATCTCAATAAAGTTAGCCACGAAAGCATTAACAAGACTCACTGTTCTTCAAGTCGTCTTTTCAGCTTCTTCTTAGTAAGTACCTTCTCAGCATCACTTTTCATGAAATCTCTCCTATACCTATGGGTCATATCGACGCTAGAGGGAAAGAAACACACCGAACACAAAGATCATTCGAACTGAAGCCGCTTTACAGCTACTCTCAGGCGTGACACGGAACTCCTGCCCGCAAACTTGAACTTACTTTTCCTCAGCCTCGTCGTCTTCATCCACCCAGGCTGGCTTTTTAGGCAGGAGTTTACCTTTTGCTTCATTTTCTGCTTCCGAATCACTGGAGCCTCCCCGGAGGCTTTCCCTCCCCGCAGCACGAAGCTGGAAACAACCGAAGGGGCCACGTCAGCCCAGCCGCGGACTGGCGGCGGGGACCGGGCAGGGG
>NW_008824772.1:4510851-4514194 GCF_000699105.1 Pygoscelis adeliae
AGCGGTAAACCGTGAAAGCAGTTTCACTTTCAGGCTGTTGCTGGAAATGTTTTGAAGGGTAGCAGTTGCTGTCCAGTGTGGCTTTAAAAAAAAAAGAAACAAACCCACCCAAACCCTACTGCAAAGCATATGCTGATGATGGTAGCAACTACTGCGTGCGGAGAAGTAATGAATTTTAAAATAACGATTTGAAACGTGGGTGGCAGCCCTTGTGATTTTTCCCATCTAAAACCAGTCAAAACTGAAAGCCGCAGGGTGGCCTTCTGTATGCTAAACTAAAATTATTTTGCAGGTTTGAAAACCTGCGTTTACTCGTTTGTTGTATTTGCTTATAACAGTCCGATTTCGACTTGTAAGGAGTGGAGTAAAAAGGCTGTGAGAGACTAACCTGGAACATTACATGGGAACTAAACCAATATATTCCTTTAAAAAAGCACTCAACCTTGGTGGGTCAGTCTTTACTCATTGCTTCTGCCTAGGGATCGTTTTGCGGAAGCGTGTCGCGTAAGCTGTAGGGAGACCTAGCAGAGGTATGTACTCTCCTAGGTGGAAGTTACTGTTCATGCCACAAGAACAGCTTAGGTGTTGCTCTTGAGAGTGTGTGGGCTTGTGCACGTGCGAAAGGATTGTAGGCTGAAAGTAAGAATTCTCTTCGCTGTTGTTCCCTAGAGAGCTGGATGACTGTGGCAGCAATGATAAAATAGTGCACAAAAGTTCCCCCTCACTGGCTTTCAATTCTCTTACCTTCTAAAATTTGATTTAATTTTGCAAGGCTTTTGATACCTTCTGCAAACTACTACTGCATACCTTCATTTCTCAGGTAAGTCGGTACGCTCTGGGCATGTGTGGTATTTTGCTGAATCTGGCTCTGAGCACACGGAATGAATTCCGGTGTTGAAGACTTTGGTTTTGGGTTGGTGGTGTTTTTTGGTTTTTTACATTTAAATTGATTTTTTTTTTAATGGTAACACAGTGTTTAAAGTGAAGTATTTGCCTCTTCCAGATACTCCTGTAAGGGCTTTGTAGAAACATAATGGAGTTTGTAACAGATTTTCAGTTTTCTCAAAACTCAGATATTTCACATATTAATCATCACACACCCCCTCCAAAATTGCCTGCTAATTTGATATATTTTTTTATGAAAGAGTCTCCCCTCTTGTGTGAAACCCCCTGGGGAAGAGGCTATGGACAAAACCATTGGCAAACAGCAGAAACTGGCTTCAGACAAAATGCTGTCATACATAGCAAATGAAGAGACAGGAAAAAACATTTCTGTAATTTTCCAGCAGAGATTTTACTTATAATAAGAGTGGAAGGCACATTTCCAGATAGAGGTGAGTTGCTTATATAAAAAAGTAAGTTTGGTTGGTTCTGATTTCCAGGAATCCCAAGATGTTTAGCTTTGGGGGTTTTTTTGTTTGTTTGTTTTTAATGAAAGCTGAAACTATGTTCTCTTTAAATTGGTACCATGTTTGCATTTTCTTTTTTTGTCATGCTGTGAGGCACAATTAGACTTCAGTTCCACAGGGGGCAATTATAAGTAAATTATTTTGGCCAGCTTATGTTCAGAAGAGTTGTAATAAATTAGTTCCATCGTCTTGTTTCCTTAACGCTAACATCCAGAGCTAAAGCTAAGCTTGTAGCACAAAACATTGATGAACTTTTGAAAACAAAAGCTGTGCGTCAAATTTAATGCCAACTTGGAAATACGCTATGGGAAATGCACGATCTGTTAAGGATATGTGATTAAAGTAAATGTGTCTTATCACAGACCCTTGGCTTGAAGGTTGTGGTGACCTCGTTGTTGACCTTGGCCTCAAATACCATCTGTCCATACTTCTGTCACGTTTCTGGGGGTTAGAGCTGTATGTAGAAAGTGATGCCTGTCTGTGTAGGTGCCGCTAGGCCTTTGTTAAGCTACAGCTCTTGTACTCAAAGCTCTAAATTGCTACCTTTCTGAATTCAAGCACCAAATTGAATCAGTCGTAACAACCACCATTTTGAGTGGTTTGGAACCTTTCTGTGACTGTTCTGGATCATCCTCCTTTGGCCAGGGTGCACTTATTTGGGGACAAGAAGTTTGGTTACTTAATCATGGGGTATGTTTTGTAGCAAGTTTTCACCTTCAAAACACTTTCTCATAAGTTTTGCCAATACTTGAGCGCAGTCTTCATCAAGACACTAAAGCAATTTCCCGAGTAAGTATTTGCTGTCTAATTAACATTAAATAGTTTTATTTTGTGTTTTGGCCATGCATTGTTCACCCTTTGTGACCAACTTTCTATGCTGAAAGAGTAGCTGTTACGCTCAAAGAACGTATGCTATAATGTGCTGACCAAATTCGACTGTGTGTATATAGCACTGTATGTTAAGAGAGTGAGAAACTAGTTATTTTTCATATTTGTTTAGAGTTGCCTTCCTGCTTTTGGGGGAACCGGTTTCCTTAACTGTATTCTTTTATCGTACCATTTGCCTTGTGTAATGGATAATTAAGAGTATTTCTTAAAAATACATTGTTGCCAAGTATTCATAGGGAGGAGAGGAAGAACAGGAAAATGGGAAGTTGGGCAGAGTAAGAAAGCAGTTCTTAAGAGTTACTTTCTCCACCCATCCCTTCAATAAAGAAAAGTATGCAAGAAAACCCCCAAGCAAATAGTCATCCAGGCTTATTTGCCAGTCCCGCTTACCCTAGACTTTGTATTGCTCTGTCTAAAAATCTTTCCTGTTGAGGAACCGGTAATCTCGTTAGGAAAATAAGCCTTAGCCAGTACGCCTAAAAGTTTGTCTTGTTCTTTTGTTTGTGCATTGCTTCTGCTTAATGTACTAGTAGACTCTTTCTTAGTGGTGGAGTTACTTAAGCTACTGCTCTTTTGGCATTAACCGGCTACGAGGTTCTAAGTTTTATAGCAAGCCAGACTCTCGCTCAAAGCATGTTTTGCAGATAGGCAGGATGCTGTTCCCTCGCTTCTCAGAAGGTGAAGAACACCGATCTGGTTCAGCTTTGAGGAAAAGACAACCTCCTCAGCGTGATTTTTAGTGCTAAATCCGGCTTCTAAGAGTAGGAAACATTTTATTTTATTTCTACTGTGCCTATGTTGTGAAACATGGATTGATCTTACTGTGGTTGTAATTGTTAGATCAAGTTACTACTACTGTTAGTCCCTGGTAGCTTTTTTGGGTGAAGTCACCTTTTTGGGTGACTGCATTCTCACGGACAGCGTCTCAAAATTCAGTGGGAACACCTTGCAGGGTAATAAGCTGTTCTTTCTGAGGCTTCCGTTCATAGAGGTCCTGTAGCTACCACGGTTAGGTGCTTTCACTGCTGCTCATCACTTGCAAGAAC
>NW_008824772.1:4514209-4539580 GCF_000699105.1 Pygoscelis adeliae
TGCAGGCTGCTGCTGTTACCGAAGCAGCTGCTTTATCTCAGCTATGGTTGTGTTTGAGGCATATATTGTCCTTTTTGTAAGAATGCCATCTGTGACCTTTGAGTTCAGAGTTGTACCCCAACTTTTTTCCGTTTCAGATGGTAGACGGGGTTTGCAGAAGAATGGGACCTCTAAGTTCTGCAGGAAGGGTCGTCAGAGACTCCACATGTTGTTCGCTTGTTTCTACAAATGCTGTCTCTCAACATGGGTTAAAAAGAACCTTAGTGGTGTTTATTATCAAAATAGAAATGTTTTGATCTGCTCTAGCAAAATTCCAGCATAGGTATTTGCATATCATCTTCCCTAACTTTCACCTACTTCTGCGCACAAAGTACTTTGTATTTTTTTTGTTGCAAAACTGTACCTTTTCCGTGTCTCTCAAGACATATTTTGAGTAGTTTCCCCAGAATTACAATCCAGATGACACCTATAAATTAACGTTAAGAATGTCCTACATAAATTATCTGGCAAACGTGGTTGTCTTCTGGCAAAAGCTTGGATAAAAATGCTTTATAAAAACGACAGTATTATTTTAAAACAATAAGCAAAGCTGCTGTTTTGAATTGCTCATAACTTGAACTGGGACAATTTGGCCAAATATAAAGTAGATGGAAAGGTGATATATGAGACCTGTTTTGACAGCGTAGTTAAACTCGACAAACTTGATGATTGCTTTTTAGGAACCTGTGTAAAGCTGAAGAATGATTTTCTTAGTAGAGGGCCCAATTTTCCGTACAGAAAGTGGAAGTATTTTTCTTTCTCATCTGTGGATATTTTGGCAAAGAGGGCTTGGCAGTAATATCGAGGTTCTAAATATACATGATGCAAAAGAACAACAAAAAAAAAAGAGCCAACTGTGCTATCATGGTGTCTGCAATTGTAATCTTGCACCATGCTTCAACTTGCCTAGAGCAGCCTGTCTTCCCTCCTGTGCCACTGGTCCTTCATCTCGCCTCCAACCTCCCATGTCTTCTTTCACCTTCCCTTGCAGTGGGAGCAGTGCCGGCTGTAGAGTTTCTCGGCTGTAGCATCGGGAGTTGGAGGGACTGGGAATGGGCTGCACTTCTCTTCCTCCTTCTGAGCTGCTACAGCATTTCAGATCTCTGCCAGCAAAGCGACTGGGCAAAGCAGAACTGCCGTGTGGGTCGAGAGTTCTCCAGTCTGGAATGGAAAAGGGATGCCTCTTTGTACTACCTTGCACTAGTCCCTTGGACTACCTTGTACTGCAGCCTCCGCTAAAGGGTCGAAGTCCTCCTTTATGTGGGATGAGGCCCTAGTCTCTCAGTGAAATCAGATCAGCTGAGTTACGGAGGATGAGTGAATGAGGAAGGAGGTCCTGCCCGTGGGCGCTGAAACACCACTAATACCTGTCCATAATACTAGAAGGCATCATGGTGTTCTGATATTACTGTTGTGAATGGTTAATATGGTATTGCATTTTTTTTCTTAGCAGAGACTGTGGTCAAGGAAAGTTAAATATTGTGAGACATTAAGGAGTTCATGAAATCTTGAGGAAGATGATTAGTCTTCATGTTCTGATCTGTAAATTACTGGCACTGTTCGCAGAACGCTGTATCCATGGCAACGTTGCGCTCAACTTCTGCCTTCATCTACACACACGTGCACACACAAACAAATAACTGACCTTGCATCTTGTTGGCTAATAGCACCAGTAATAGTGTACAGGTAAGACTTGTTACCAGTGCAGGTCAGGACTAGGTTTTGTTCTGCCATCGCTCAGTGTTTCCTCTAATGATGGCCGCTGTGGCCCTAGCTACTTCAGGCAGATGTCAGTTCCTTCAAGGAGATGTCAAGTTACGCCCCAACCTAACTTTTGGTTGGTTTTAATATAACTTTGAATTGTTGGCCAAGGAATGTGTGCATAATTAACGTTACACTGACTTTTGTTTGTTTCAGAGCTGCTTTAAGTGTTTTAAATTTGTTCACCTTATTGCATAACCTTTTGTGCTTACTGGTTTTTTTTTTTATTTTTTTATTTTTATTGGATGCTAGGGCTGGGTCAGTGTGGAAATCAGTTTTCCCTTTTAACTAAAAGGAAATCCTTCCATAATAGGATTTAGTCAGATTGCAAAGGAGAATAGAGAATATTATAATAAAGGGATGGCATGGCACAAAAAGGCTCGGATGAGATCCAACAATAAAGATGTTCAGGCCTATACTCTCTAGGAAAGGGATTTGGGGAATTACTGTGAAGGAAATCTTAAAGCTATGAATCCAAATGCAATTTAAGAAGGAAAAGTCTGATCACATATTATTATTTTTCTGTCTACAATAACTTTTAAATAAAATCAGCTCTTGGGGAAGGAAGTAGAGGCAAAGGCTTCCTTAATGTTTTTTCTGTTTTCTTGGCTGTACTTCATTCTCCTAACTTGTGCTTCCATTGTAGAATTTTTCTTTGTCTTCTCTTTATCTGTTATTTCCTCTCAAACTTAGTAGATACTGTTAGGGATAATGGAAATACTTTGAATTTTTTTTTTTTTAGCTTAATGAGGGCAGCTCACGTAACAGTAGCCTTGTTTCAGTAGAGCTGTGTAAGATATTAGTAAATTGAAAATTGTCACTGTATTAAAACGCATATATTGGATGCGCATCAGAAAAAAGACATCAGTTAATCTGTTGTTTATACCTCTTTAACGTCTTTGCTAGAAATTGCTTAACTGTTATGCGTTCTTCAAAATTGTATGTTTTTATTTGACCTCAGGTTTTTTGGATATAGGAAAACTATTATATAACAAGTTTTCCTATGTGACAGTGGCAAATTAGTCACCTTTCTATCTTTTAGCATTTATACAGACCCTATTGCCATAGTAACTGAGCTCTTCATAATTGTTAATGTATTAATCCTCAGAACATCCCTGTGAGGTAGAGAGGTATTCCTGTTTCACACGTGAGAAACTTGAGTCATAGGGAAGCTGAGTGATTTATCGATAACCCCACAAGGCAACGAGAGCAGAGACATACCCTCATTTCAAGTGCCCTCTTGGTTGAACTGTCTTCTCTCTGCCCAGCTTTCTCAAATGAATGAATTTTAGTGAAATTGGCTGCAGCCATCTGGAATGTGCTCATTTGCATACAAGATCTGTGTGGCTGTCATTATTCAGCACATCAGGTTTAATGAACTCTGAAGACACCAAGAAAAAGAAATGTATGAACTGCTACTGTGTATTCTCAGTGGATCGTGAGATAGATTTTTCTTCCTGTGTATCACAATACCAAAAATTGGCTACTTTTGACTATACCAATACTAATTTAATTGGCCATGTATGGCTCGTATCTCTGTGCTGATAGAGCAGTTGTAGTACATCTACTTTTGAAGGCTGACTTTGACCTTTGAAACTTTTTAAGCTTGACTTGGAAATATTTGCATTCAGAATGCTCTGCTATTCTTTGGGGTTTTTGTTGTTTGTTTGTTTGTTTTTAATTTTTAGACAGAACATACTTCACGAGCGGAAAGGAAAAGACGCGATTCATTCGGGATGTTTGACGGTTATGATAGTTGTAGTGAGGACACCAGCAGCAGCTCCAGTTCAGATGAGAGCGAAGAGGAGGTTGCTCCTTTGCCGTCCAGTCTCCCAATTATAAAGAACAATGGACAGGTCTATACTTACCCAGATGGCAAATCTGGCATGGGTAAGTATGTGGTGCGTGAGTACAGAGAGTTTGATGTTTATGTTTCTCAGCCTGTGCTGTGAGTTGTGAGGGTCCAATCCCAAATATTGGTCCCGCCTGAAAAGGGACCGAAACAGCTGAAGGGCTGGGGTTGGTTTGTTTTGGGAGGGGGGAATTGTTTGGGTTTTGCTAAACTGAAACAAGATAGATTTTGAATCCTGCTGTCAGGAAACAAATCGTATGGGAACATCTGCCCTCCCGTCAAATGTGTGTTGTGTATATATGCACATGCATGTTTATGTTCTCATGTACATTGTTTTTATTCTTTGAGCTTTGAGGAAAATGTCAGTGTGTTCTCTCTGTGCTTGGGCATATATTCTCTCTACCTTTTATGTTATCTATACAATATATTAAAATATATTTCTTCCTATACTAGGAAAACTTCATTACTGCTCCTGTATAAAGTCTGTTAGTGTGTACCTGTTTACTACCCACTAGCTCTGAGCTAGAGTATACTGGGAAAAAAATTTAAAAAGGGAAGATTGCTTTTATTATCAGGGAAAAAAATATTTTAGCCAAAATCATTAGTGATTAGCAGAGCTCTCTCTGGGTAGAATCTTGGTATTGTCTCACTGGCGTAAGTTGGTCACAAACTCTTATTCGTCATGGAACAACTCAGCGGGTGATGCTGTCAACCTCTGAAGCGTAAGATTCCCGCTAGAAGAGAATATTGGTGGGCTGAGGTACTTTGGGTATACTAATCTATGATTCAAAAAAGAGATCTGGTTTTATTTCCGGTCGGAAGTATTAAATATTTAGAGGAAATCCAAGATTGGCAGGCCCAGATTCAAAGCAGACGTGTCCTTGAGAACCATGAAAACACAGAAATCGGCTTTAGCTGATTTAGCTGGGTCGTTCACTTCTACCAGTGGTAAAAATTAATAGGGAGCGGAAAGGAGGCACCCTTTCACCAATGAACTTGAGGTTCTTAGTGTTTCACTGACATTTGTGGTGGTGGTCTTATTTTAAGTTATTTTTCTGTGCAATTCTCTTCAGAGAATTCTTGCACCAAGCAAGAAACTGTTTGGTGGTGCCACCTACAGGACCTTCCTTATGTTGCCTTTGTTCTGAATTTTTACTGAGGTCTGTATCACACTCTTAACGTTTGGCTTTTTCTCTCCTCTGATTAGCTACATGCGAGATGTGTGGAATGGTTGGTGTCCGTGACGCTTTTTACTCTAAAACAAAACGCTTCTGCAGTGTGTCATGCTCTAGAAGCTATTCATCGAACTCCAAGAAGGCCAGCATTCTGGCCAGACTTCAGGTAGCGGTACAGACACCATTTTCTTTATATACTTATTATAGTCTGTCTTTGTAAAACACGTACGCTTGTAAAACTTGCCGGATGTTTTAAGATAGGTCAAGTTTCTTAACACATTAAAACTTTCACATAAGTGATTTTGTAAGCCAAAACTCAAAACTGTATCAGTAATGAACAAATTACTTTGCTTAGCGGAGCAAATTACAGAGAATACTGACTGCTTATTTCATTTCTGCTGCAGTGGCCCTTCTGCAAGAAAAAGGTCAGGAAAAATCTTCAGTCTACATATGTAGTGGCTTGAAATTCCATGCATTTCATACCCAAGATACTTTCTGGCTTTAGAGAGCGTAAAAGTTTATTTAGCATTGTTGTGTTTTGTTTTTGAGGGTTTTCTTAACTGGAGAGGTTTGCAAAACAGGTTTTGGTCTGTTCACTTAAAATATTAATAATCGTGAAGGTATATTTGTAATATTCAAGAAAAGAGATAGAAATGTCAAGAAATATTATACCCTATCTCAAATTCATTACAACAAATGCCAAGAAGTTGCATTGGTGTAAATTAGATTAAAAGTTCTTCCTTTTGACCTGCTTTTAAAAGATATCTTTTTTTCAGGTAAACAACAATGAATCTATAATGCTGTTCAAGTTGGAATACTAGTCATCTTTTGGACATTCTTTGCTACTGGTTTTTAAATTTATTTAATATTACATGTAGTTTTGTATACTTAGTCAACCTCTACTCTGTGTTGTTCTACCAGAGATATGCTACAGACCTATGGAAATTTCATGATGGGAGTTTGGAAAGACTTTATTTACTTAGCTTTTTTTTGTTTTAGGGTAAACCTCCAACAAAGAAGGCAAAAGTTCTACAAAAACAACCCTTAGTGGCTAAATTAGCAGCATATGCTCAGTACCAAGCAACTTTACAAAACCAGGCAAAGACTAAAGCAGGTAATGGCGTATAAACAGAGCTGAAACAAATTCTTGGTAATACAAGATTTGTGGCTCATTAGCAGCTTCCTAAATAAAATAACTTTCTCTTAGCAGCTGTCCCTGTGGAAGGTTTCAGCTGGGGTAACTACATCAATAGCAATAGCTTTACAGCAGCTCCTGTTACCTGTTTTAAACACGTAAGTATTTTTCAGTATGTGCTGTCTATTTGTGTGTGTGCGCATGAGAGAGAGAGAGAGAGTCCATGTTAATTCTTGAATTCATTTTTGCAAAACATTCATATCCAAATATGTTTCTTGGCCTTGGGACTGTGAAACGTAAACTGTGTTAGTACAACTACTTTTTAGATAGGTATGTTTGTTTTTATCTGTCCTTTAAAACAATTCTGAACGCTGTCAGTTACTGTCATCATACATGCTCTCATAAACAAAGAAAAAAGTAAAAGGAGGACTCGTAAACACTTGTGAAGCTTTTTTTCTCACATTCAAGGTGCAAAATCTTCGAATGCGCTACAGAGTATCAAACCAACCAGGTCATGCAATATTAGAAAAAGTTACAAAAGGCTTTCTAGATTGAGTCAGGCTTGCTCCATTATGTTGAACTGACCTTTTGGTTACATATTTGGATTTTTGGAAATTTTTTCTTAGTTTTTAGTCACATCCTCCCTGCCAGTCATGCTGCCAGGTAGTGTAGAAATAGAGGAAAACGAAGGCTTTTTATAAATCTGAAATTGAAGGGCTTGGTTTTCTTTGTATTGGAGTTACAGAAATTCCAAACAAGAAGTCCTCAGTCATTACAGAATGTAATTAGGGGATGAGGAAAATATTTAGCAGCATCTGTCTTTAATGTGTTTGTTAAATTCCAGTTATTAGATCTTGTTTAAAATATTGTCAGTACTTTCTGTCTCTTAAGTAAGAACTTTCTGTCAGAAAGCGTTTTCTCAGCATGCCTTTTTTATTTGGGAAGTCGAAGTGTTCCATCTTCTTACAAAAGTTTTATTTTGCTCAAAATTATCTGATGAAAATTGCAATCAAAACAAACATTTCGTTTCATGGAAGGTGTCCATAAGGGAGGAGTGAGACATGCTTTTCTGTCCAGTTCTGGAATTCATGCTGAGCCCTGTCAACTCATAAATCAGTTGGAGTGGAGGGCTCTTGGCAGTTGGCACTCTCTGAATAGCACCCTTTATGCGTAGAGGCCTTAGCTGTTGCCCAGAAGAGAGCCTTGCGTTCGTACAGCTTCCTCAGCTTGTGTCGAATTCCACGTGCTTAAGTGAGCACGTTTGCACTTTGTTTCACAGTTATGTACATGCTATAATAAGTGATTTCGTATGTACGTATCAAAAGGTATTGTCTGATAACGTGGGCTGTGCTACTCTAACAACAAATGCTTCGTGATGTATGGCATCTTTAGTTAGGAAACAGCTACAATAACTAGGTCATTTGTAAACTACGCTATAACGTTCCATATTAAAAGCAGTTATATCTTCCTTTTTTACTTCATTCATGAAGTTGCATGGTACACCAATAATGTGAACAGATACAATACTAATGCTCACATTTTACCTTGAAAATTTTCACAAGCTACAGGGACACAGTGCTACCAAGCCTGAATGTTGTTTCTTTTCTGTCCCTGTTTTCCTTTTTTATACAAGTAAAATGCAACTCCTGCAGTCTGCTTTGGAGATTTCTGCTTCTTTGGTGGACATTAGTTAGTGTTACAAGGGTGTGATTTTAGTTTTGCTGAAATTATTTCTTTGAAAAATATATTATTTAAACCAGTCAGAATCTGGAAACACGTTAGGACTCTTCTTAGAGCCTTCTCTCTCTCTCTCTCCCACTCTCTGTTGATAATTAAAAGAAACAATACTCTTTTTGTCTGTCTGGAAGGATTATTGCTATGTTTTCTGTGTACTATATTGCTTTGATTCGTAAAATTTTGTATTATTTGACGTTTGTTTACCATCTGTATTATGGATTCCGTGCACATGTTGTGTGTGTCCACAAGATTGAATATCTAAAGCTTATTCTGTTCAAGAGAAAAGTTTTGAATTCACAGTAAAATCATGACATATCTGCCCTTAAATTTGTTATTAGATAAAGTATGTATCTGGTTATACTGGGTGTATGGATATTTGATAGGTAACATTGGGATCAATATTAAAGAAAATTTAAGGGAATTATAAGATGTGGGATTTGGCTTACTGATTATTTTTTTAATAACCTGGCATACTTTAGTAGTTCAGGTCTAGTGTAATTTTCGCAGATCAGTTAATTTTTGCCTGGGGAGTTATTTCCTTTTCAATTTAGAACAGTTACGTTTTAGAATTAAAACATTTAAATCCTGAAGTTCTCTCTATCTCTTTGTATGAGAAGAATTTGTTTCAAAGCCTTTTGATGCCCTTAATGTGGCTTTTGTAGTTCCCTGTTACCTTCATTCCAGACTTTCAGTGTTGAGTTACACTAATGAAATTCACTAGCTGTAGTACAACTATGCCCACTTCATAGTTCATAAACTGAAGTAGAGAAGCTGCTTTGATTTATGTCGTATAGGAAGCCTGTGACAAAGCCAGAATTACAGTTTATGCACCTTGCAGCTCTTTTTTTTTTTTTTGTCGAATTGCATTAATCAGATACACAACAGTAGCTGATGCAAGGAGAACTCTAAATTTAATGTTTTTAATATTGTTTTATAGCTTAGTAACATACAACGTGCTCATTGCTAAACTGCATTCTAATTTCATTTTCTTCTAAACAGTTTTTGCTTTCTCCTATATTTGCTTTTATTAGCTCAAACCGTTCCTAGGAACGAAAGCAAATACAGTGCTTTGAGTCGTTTGTCAGTACTACTTAACGTACAACGTAATGCACAATTAATAGCAGTTATTCTTCTCCACGCTGTTGCTAGTGAGATGCACATTTTCTGAAGTTAAGAATTTCTCAGTCTTTCTTCCAGTTGAGTTTTATTCTGAGCTGAAATATTTTCATTCTCTTGGTTTCTTTTGTTATTAAAATAAATAAATAAAGTTTGCTCTAAGGGAGCATTTCCAGGGTTTTACACTAGGTGGCAGCGCTTCGCTTTGAACGTCTTATTCCAAACCGTTTTGCGCATTGTCTTCTCTGGCATTACCTTTTGGGGGGGTTCCGTTCACGCACAAGGTATCGGCATAGTGTCATTACGCTTCAGGAATTGGTAACATCACTTTGCCATTAAAATCCTGGTTCAGGTTTCAGGTCTGAAATCATGGCGATGGCGGCGCCATCCAAAACCTTTAGGAGCCAGTTATTTAACCCATGAGGTCCTTGTTCGGCTGGGCACGTGGGGATACTTGGCCGTTAGGCGCTCCTGTCAAACAGGACCTTCCTGATTGCGACTTACCTTGCAGAGAAGGCAGCTGCCGCTCACAGATAAACCCTCCCAGGTCATCTCCCGGCGCAGGAAGCGAGGAACCGTACCTTCCTTGTTTGGGAGTGACACGAAGTGGATCTCTTCGTCATGAGTCTGAAAGGTAAATTTGTTCTTACCTGTAAATTATGGTTCTGCTAGTTCACGCTATGCCAATCCAGACTTCAGAGTTACCCTTCCAGCCAGCAGGCAAATAAGACTTAACACTTATATAGTGCTTTTTGAGTCTTTCAAAGCACTGGGCAAACATTGACCAATTAATCAGGTGAAGGCAGAGAAGATGTGAAGGAAGACGGCTGTTACAGCCCGAGTTTATCCAGTCTTCCTCCCTTAAGAATATTCGTAATGAGTGAAAAAGGAAGAGATGGCGCAGTATACCAGGTATACTGTAAACCATCACTTCAGGACAGTAATGTTATCTGGCATTTCAGTAGTGATGCTACACAGGACGGCTTCCTTCTTCTAAAGGGTGAGCCATATGGATTGGTGTAGGAGAACTAGCAGAACCAATATTTTCACAGACAAGGACAAATTTAACTTTCTGCTATTTCCCTCTATACCAATCCATGTTCTAGAAATAAAAATTGGTGACGTTTCCATTACCGGTTGATGTGTGGAGAAGTGTTGCGATATACTTTTCTCTCTGAATCAACTGAATAGATGAGCAGGCAGTAAAATATATTTCAATTAAGTGCAGCTGGATCATGAAATTATTCAGCACTGCTATTTTTGATTGTTTGGCCTCATCTATATCTCTCTACAAGGCAACAAGATTTACTAAAATATGCAGTTTGAACAGTTTATTTCCCCAATTCAATTCAAAAATCTACATGTCAATTTAGAGATGATAGCAAATATGTAATAGGACTTGATTAAGAAGCTGTATCTGCATATTTTCTGTGTGAAAATAAGCCTTCATCTTTCGAGTTGTTTTTTTCTCTGTCTGCCAGATGGCAGACGAGAGCTCTGCAGTCTAGGCTGGTGTAAGTGGGACATAGCAGAACATGAAGAGACCAGGCTTCAAGAATAAGAAACTGGCATACCTGTAATAACTTATTTTTCCTTTAGTAGTTAAAACTAGTTTTAAGTTTTGCATGCCTAGCCTCAAATGTTTCTACTAGTGAAGAGTATCCCTTTTTAAGATAAGTTTGGCTTTTAGTGCTGCTAGCTGGCTGTTGCTGATTGCCAGCAAAATTCCAGTATTGTGATTTCCAATCATTCAGGATTAATCCACATTTCTTCACTTGTGGCTCTCAGCCGAAATTCTGTGAAGTTGGAGGCTATTCCCACTGAGCGGTGAAGTTCTCTGTGTTTGCAAAGAGCTCTGTAAATGAGAGACAGCCGTAGAGTGCTGTCTGCCCGCTACAGTATAGAACCAGAGGATCCCTTCGACTGTCCCCGTGATATCTGGATATTCTCTGAACTGATAAGAACTTATTTTTCTCAAAGCACCTTAGAATTGATATGACTGTTGTCCTAAAATACCCCAAATTTGAATCTTTTCCTTCTTGGTGGTCTCAAGTTTAATGTAGACTCAGTCATTTTCCATTTTGTTACCAATATAACTTCAGTTGAGTAGCTTTTAAGGTTTTAGATTCTTCAGCACTTGTGCATTTCTGATACCTCTACAATACCATCTTTGACTGTCTTTTCATGATGTTCTGTTCAACAAAACGCTCTTCTTGAGACAGCAAACTAAATGCAATCTTTATCTCCAGTTTCCACAAGTCCTTAGTAGTTCATCAAGCTTGTATTTCTGTTACTGACGGTTAGTCTAAGCCTTCAGGGCAGCCTGTGAGGAATCCAGCGGTGCATTTCCTTTTGGCACTCATTAAAAAGGTGCCACAGCCTTGCCTTCTTTTTGCTTGCGTGATGGAATGGTCACTTGCAGGTGATATGAAAGCCTGTTCCTCTGAGAGGACGTGAACTAGTGGGTGATGAACCCCACCATAATAAATCATCAGAATAGATTAAAGAAATAACTTTTAGGCATTTTTTCAGGAATGTTTCTGATTTGCAGAACTTAAAGATTTTTGATGTTTGTGATACAGATACTAATTTAAAGTACAATAATTTTCTTGCAAGTGGAATTGCAGAGGAACTACACCATTCTCACTAAAATCAGTAGCTGGCACCTAGTTGAAATGTAGAATAAAGCTGACCTGTGAGTATATGCAATTTGTGCTTGTGCTTTACAGATTTTAAAACTTGGAATCCTGTAGTTTTTGCAGGAAATACACAGTAATAACTGTACACAATCACAAAACTACACATAAGCTTCAAATCAAAACCAAACTAGGTTTTCATAGTGTTTTCTAAACATATGCTTATGTCTTATCATGTATATTGATTGTTTTGTCTCTAAGTTGCTCGTGAAACACTGATGTAACAAAAAATAATTATTTTCATGTGGTGTACTGGTGACTTTCCCCCCCCTACCTTAAATGATAGGCACCTATGGGGACATGCTGGGGTGATATCTCAGAAGGAGTGCGAGTGGAGGTTCCAAACACCGACTGCAGCCTACCTACCAAAGTCTTCTGGATAGCTGGAATTGTAAAATTAGCAGGTGAATATATTTTAGTTGAAACTATTAAAATAATCAAAATAACTGTGTGAAGGGAGCTAACAACTTAGTCAGTGGTCACCTGGTTAGTAGAAAGTTGACACTGGTTAGGATGTCAGAGCTGTGTCAATAGGTTATATGTTTTAGCACTATCGCTGTGTTACACTGTTTTACAGTGTCTTCAGTGAAGCTTGAGGATGCCTGTTTTTTTTAATATTGCCTAAGAGTACAGTAAGAGCAGCGCGGAATGAGGAGATAGGAAATTGTATAATAGCTAGCAAGCAAGCCTTGTTATACGAATCACTTTTCTTGGTTAAAAGTTAAAAATTCAAGGTCACATAGCTAAGATATGAAAAAGCAGATGCTGTGGGTAATTAACTAATTTTGTCCTCCTACATGTAACTTCTAAAGGTTTATAGTTCAAGAATTTTAATTTTAATTAAAATTTGACTTACATGATAGCACATGCACATTTATCAAAGTAACCCATTCTGTGCATTAATAACATGCAGAAATGTGCCGTAAGAATAATGTTCTATAAAAAGTTCTAGTCTAGAAAATCTAATGTAATGTACATTATGATTGGTAAAGAAATATTAATAGATTTTTATAATCTTGTTTAATTTTTGTCTTTTTTAAATGGGATTGCTTTCTTTCAGGCTACAATGCTCTGCTAAGATACGAAGGCTTTGAAAATGATTCAAGTCTTGACTTCTGGTGCAACGTTTGTGGGTCTGACATCCACCCAGTTGGTTGGTGTGCAACCAGTGGGAAGCCCCTAGTTCCTCCTCGAAGTATGTAAATAGTAGCCTTACTGATCGATATAAGTCTGTCTTTATTAAACTAAATTTGCTCATGGTTCAGATATCAAAGTTTGTTTTTTTTTTGCCATAGCAACTCTTTCAACCGTTATGAATAAATCATTTTAACTTCTGGAAAAATAAGGACTTGACTGATGCTCAAAGTGTTTCTTGGAGTAGCCCATCTGATGCGACTTAAAGTTTTTAAGATCAAGGTGGAAGCGGTTAGCTAATCAGTGATGTGAACATGCACTGATTTTTATTTATATTTTGTTATTAAATTCTTTGCCCTGACATACCCATAAACTTAATCTTGGGTAGCATTCATTCTTTAAAGAGGTTTTTGTCATTATTGTCATCCAGGCTTTTTAACAGTCATCTGGGATTTCTTCTTTACATATTCCAGACTCTAATATTGTCTTTAATGGACACAATTAAAAATCAGTGGCTTATTTTTTCCCCTTCATTTGCAACAGCCATCCAACACAAATACACAAACTGGAAAGCTTTTCTAGTGAAACGACTTACTGGTGCCAAAACACTTCCTCCTGACTTTTCTCAGAAGGTAAGGCTGATGCAATGTCAATGATGTACTATAAACAAAATTGCAGCACAATGTGAAGAACTGAAGTATTTTACAATGGCACATTAGCTTCTTTTACAGTGAAGATGATACAGTAGTTTCTTCCCTTAAATACAGTTTTCCTTGGAATCTCTATTCTCCGTTTATGTCCACACTTGTCAGTATGTATTTGGAAAACTGTTTCCTCTAGCAGAAAGTAATTTTCTTTAAAAACTAGTTAGTCTATTTCAATTTTAAAATACCCCAATTAACAAAAAAAAAAGTACTAATAAGCTACCCTGTGATATGTAAGAAAAATTAAAACTGATTTTTCTACTTCAGGAATGATTTTTATCATGCACTATTTCAAGAAACTGAACAAAATTCATTAATATAGCACATATCTAAATGCAATAAAGTACATACTTTTGAATGTTAATATTTTTCATCTGCTCTGGACTAGATTTTTTGCTGTCTTTAAGTGACGTCTTTAAGTGTGGCAGCTGCCTGTATAGTGTGCTATAAGTTTACTTACTAATATTGTGAGATGGTACATAGCTTTTAGTAGGAATATGAGACTTACTGTATTGTTGTCTTACACTGCATCTAATATTAAAAAAAAAAAAAAACAGACCAAAAAACCTTTCTGCAGTTGTTCATTTCTATCTAAAAATTGGCTCAGTTGGAAGTCAAATTAAATTGGCAAGGTCTCAACGCTTTGGGGGAGTTCATAATGGAAATGGCAAGTGACAAACACTGATTTTTAAACAGAATGTATCGTCACAAGGCAGACTAACATCTATTTCCATTCTGTTCCTTTATTTTTGGTATATTATGAAGAAATATGTTTGTGAGTCGCCAGCTTAAATTATGTTGAAGGTTTGTTTTCTATGCCTTTTACAATAAAGTATTTTAATCCTGGTTTTAAAGTGCTGTATTTTGAGTGGATGACAAAGCAAAAAAAAAAATCTTGGGGTTTTTTTTTTTTGTTAAAATTGTTTCTCAAGGTAATTTTATCCATTGTTAACAACTGAACAAACTTTCATTAAGCCAATGGAAAATTCCTTTAACCTATGTGAGAATTGTATTAGGGGCTGTACTTGATATAATTAGAGCATTGCAGGATCTATTCTACTTAGTTTTCTGAAACATTTCATTCTTCCCCGTGTACAATAAAATAGAAGAGAAACCATTTGTGTCATTTTTGCAGGTTGATTAACAAGTACTTGAGTTAAATGAAAAGTGCATTGATGCTGTGCTTTAATAGCAGAAGACAGATGACTAAGGAAAAACGAAGTATATTCTTACAGAATGTTTTTTTGTCCTGTTACTTTAAGGTCTCTGAGAGTATGCAGTATCCGTTCAAAACTTCCATGAGAGTAGAAGTTGTTGACAAAACGCACCTTTGTCGAACAAGGGTAGCAGTTGTAGAAAGTGTCATTGGGGGACGGTTAAGATTGGTGTATGAAGAAAGCGAAGACAAAAATGATGACTTCTGGTGCCATATGTACAGTCCACTCATTCATCATATCGGTTGGTCTCGAAGTATAGGACACAGATTCAAAAGATCTGGTAAGCTGCTCCTGGTTTAGAGGTGTCTTTGTGGGCACTATTGGCTTGGAGGAGTCTGACTTAAGCAGTCCTGTCACTTTATACAATTGATAGAACTAGCTTGAATAATGGTATTTTAAAATGTATATAATGTGGCCCAGGGGTTTTACCAATTATATTGCATTCAGGAGTTTCAGTTAAAAGTATAATTAGTGTATTTTGCAGCACTGGAAAAGCCAAAATAATTTTTTAGTTGATTTGTAGTATGTTGATATCTAGAAAGATTCGACGATGAACAGCGATTAACAGACCGTCTAGGGAGGATAACCTTGAACTGCAATATTCAAGCATGGTAAACATCATTTTTCATGCTGATACCTGGAATTACACAGTCCTGCTCCACAAACTCCCAGTTTCTTCAAGTTTGTCTCTTGTACAAGACAACGAGGACAAGTATCCTATTAGATACTGATTTTTTTTTTTTACTTGCAAGTTTAAGGACTATCTAATATTTTTATATTGCAAGATTTACATGGTTTAGGGGGCATTAGGAGATGGGCAGGGAAGATTTAGTGACAGTCTACTAGATGGTACACAGTTAAGGCCCTTGTTTAAAATACAAAAATGCCTGTAGTATGAAGTATTTAAGGTTTCTAAACAAAAAAAGAAGTCTGGTTTTTAATACTTCTCTGCTCTGTTGAGCTTGCGTCCCTTGTCAGAAACAGAATTTCTGTAAAACATTCCACGAGGCATCCCTTCAGGAAAACCTTCCGTTTTCCTAGCGCTTAAACTTTCACTGAAACCATTTATAGATAAGAGCAGTTAGAGAAATCAAGAACAGTGTTACTTCCCAGGAATAATGCCTCCAACAGAGTTCCAGGGATTCTGCTGGGAAAGTAGTATTCAACAGTTGGCTAAAACCAGCTCTATATATCTATTTAAAGTGATTATGTATAATTATATAAAAAAATATATAAATACAATTTTCTGTCACAACAGTGCAAAGTAGTTTACTTGCCAATTTTTTTGCAAAAGCTTCTATGTATATTTGTATCAATTTTGTGACATAATCAAGTGGTCTTACAAATATTGGATTATTTTTTTCCCCGTAAATGAGATTGTGTTATAGAGGTGTTTCAGGTAGAAGTCAATAAGGAAAATGGATGGATTATGTCCTCCAGAGTTTTGTGGTAGTCTTATTGTAAACTGTGGGCCTCCCACACCAATGATTGCATGGTACTAATTAACGTATTCAGAAAAACATACTGTCTGCTCTACTAACAGAACTTCTGAATAATACATGCTATTATCCCTTGTAGATATTACGAAGAAACAGGATGGACATTTTGATGCACCCCCGCATTTATTTATGAAGGTGAGTTTGCTAGCAAGAACACTGTTTTCTCAGAGTTGATTTGAGGACCTTTAGTTCCTGGTGTGTGTAAAACAGACCTGAAACTCTACTTAAGTCCTGGAAATATGCCCGGCACAAGCATTGCTTTTTTTTTTTTCCCCCAAACACCTCATTTGGCTTCCTTGACATAAGCAGAGATGATGGAACAGGTATTTCAATCTGTTGCTTTGATGGTGTGGGGTTATATTTTGTTCCAGGCTTATTAGATTCTTAGCTTCTGGTGCTGTTATGTGATTCTTTAGGTAAAAGAGGTTGACGCAGCTGGAGAATGGTTTAAAGAAGGAATGAAATTGGAAGCTATAGACCCCCTAAACCTTTCAGCAATATGTGTGGCAACTATTAGAAAGGTAAGAAAACAAATGTGTATTTTGGGAAGGTAGACAGGAATCCTTTTTTCACTCACCTTTATTCAGGTTTGAAACAAAAAGCTCAAAACCAAAATAAATGCAGTTCATTCACACAGTGAATGTTTATGGAATATGTCCGTTAGTTAGTTATATATGGCTGCTATGAGAAAGAATATACTCATGTAAATTTTTTTAATTTTGACTTCAATCTCTGGAAATTCAGCTTTACCTTTAATTAGAATACATTATGTTTGTGAGATTAATTTGCAGGACAATGTTCTGCTCATTATACCAAACATTTTGCAGCTGTTCAAAAAGAAACCTCATCTTGCTTACTTGTGGCAGTCTATGAAGACATTTTAAGGATGTACTTTTTTCCTAGCTTGATTGAAAGGGATCCCATCCATGTGAAATCTTGTTTTAAAAGAGGAAGAAAATGTAAAAAGTAGCTTTGCAGAATTGCATGACCTTACCAATGAGGAGTGTGGTTGAGATTTCGAGTCTTTTTTCTTATTAACGATGGGCAGAATATCCCTGCAAGCTAAAGAGTAGACTGAATTACAAAGCTTTAGAAGTAGAACCGATGTTCACAAGAAAAATAAGCTAGAGATCAGAAAAAGGAAATGTTCGTCTCTCCTAACTTCGCAGTTAACAAAGGTACATTTGACAGTAGTACCCATGGTCTTGGAGACAGGTATGATTTGGGGTTTTTTATTTTGTTGTAACTGAATGTCCTTCTACGTGTACTTCCATTATTACTGCGTTGCTTTTCACTCTTTTGAAACATGGCATGCTTTCTTTCTAGCCTTATCACAGAGTTAAAGGTATTTAATGTAAAATTTTGTTTTTCTTTACAAAGGTTTTAGCAGATGGCTATCTTATGATTGGGATTGATGGCTCAGAAGCAGCAGATGGGTCTGATTGGTTTTGTTACCATGCCACTTCCCCTTCTATTTTCCCTGTTGGTTTCTGTGAAATTAACATGATTGAACTAACTCCACCCAGAGGTACATATAGCATTCTGACCACATTTTATTTTGAATATTTTTCAGTGATATTGTATGTGCCATAT
This sequence comes from Pygoscelis adeliae, assembly GCF_000699105.1. Taxonomy (NCBI): domain Eukaryota; kingdom Metazoa; phylum Chordata; class Aves; order Sphenisciformes; family Spheniscidae; genus Pygoscelis; species Pygoscelis adeliae. The sequence continues at coordinate 4,531,868 of NW_008824772.1, forward strand.
GCTTTGTTTCTTAACCCAGTCTACAAAATCCATGTCACTTTAGGACTTTCTCAAGTCTGAAATAAATACAACAGCGTAACTTCAAAGTAATCTAAAATGGAGATAATAAACTTTTCATTTAGAAAAAGTCAAACTGAACATCTGATTGATTCTCTGGGTAAAATAATTTGCTTTTGCTGTCAGAAACTGAGGATAGCAGCTAGTCGAATACTATATCCATTAAGTGAATGGGCAGTATGCTAGTCACCAAAAGGACTGTTCAGAATATGTCATTGCTTGGGAAGTCCTGGCCACCAAAAGGATTAACGAACATTGTAAAGAATCTCAGACTTAGGCTAATTTGCAACAATACCAGTTAATTTTTTGAAGAATACGCACAAATTCGAGCTTCGAGGAAGTAGCCATTAGAGCTGTATGCTGCGTAATCCCTTCTGTGAGAAAACGCTGTCTGTCCACTAGCACAGATGCCTACAGAAGACTATATTGCCTTCCGTTTTCCGTTTTATTGTCTTGGTCTAGCAATTTAGAAAGAGGATTGTAACTAGCTGTGTAACAGCAGATAGTAATTCTTTTCTATGGATTTTTTTCTCCATTCTCATTCTCGCAGGCTTCTACTTGTATTTATTGAATTATTTTTCTAGGTAATAACTACAAAGACAGTGTAATGCAACATGAAGAAAATAATTTCATATCATTTTCATTATTGCACACTAATGAATCTGTCGTCTTTGAGTGTGTGGAAGCTGCAGTTGGACAGATTTACTATTATTTTTCGGACAGCTCGTTTAGTGAATTTATTGCCTAGAAATTCACGGGCATAATCACCCCTCAAAAATATGTGGTGCAAGAGTCTCTTGCAATACGAAAAGCTTTTGTGGGAGGAAAAACCATGCATATCAATACATATCAATCAATTTAGAAATAAATAGATTAATTGATGATACAGAATAGGGAAAAAACCTCCCTTCTATGATGAAACTGTTCCTCTTTATTCTTCAAACACTACTTACACAATAGTATGTGAATCTTGTTGTTAGCACATTTATGATACTTCTGTGTTTCTTGTATCGTGGCAACCTTATTCGTTATCTGCGTGTATATTTTCCCTTTTATTGCAGTTTTCCGTAACAGTCCTGCATCATCCACTGAGAGGCGACTATAAATCACACATGCAGTAATCTAAAAGTCATTTGAAAGGAATTAACAGGAGTAAAATACAGAACGTAATGCGCATGAACGTATTTGATAGAATCAAAGTGATCAAAGCTTCTTAGCTCTTACGACAAGTGTATTTTGCATTCCAAATTACGGGCTTGAAAATGACAGTTTCTTAATTCTGACTGCTCTAACAAGGACCACGTGCACACATCTCGTGTGTGTGTGTGTGGTGAGAAGTTAATTAAAGGACTTGCACACAAATATTATTGGTCTAGCCAGAGGAACTGTGCGTTAAGAAGAAAAGCATTAATATGCAAAAACGATACATTACTACCCTTATTAGTTGTTAGCTATCCAGCTGCCTCTGTTCATGCAGATACTGTGTACCTAACGTGAACACTCTTCCGAATTACATTTAGCAGTGTGGATAACATTTAAGTTGCTGTGAAATCGTCAGACTTTACAAGCTCATTCCTTCCAAACATCTTCATCTCTTGCTGAAATCAGTAGAAGATGAAGATGCTTAGACACTTTCAAGAATGGGATTGCGTTTTGGGCTGTGAACGTTAGCTACCTGATGAGTCTGGCCCTGCAGTACTGAGCTGTGACTCCGTGGGAGCTCTCTGCCCCCGCTTATATGAGATCCAACTGTTTCCTGCAGCTCCCTGTGCCGTGCCCACTACGCTGGATTTTTTTCAGAGTGTCCATCACTGCATACTACCACAAAGAAATCTTTCAAGCTGTTGTTGCTCCAGCTAGAATTTGAGAATTATTGGTTTAAGCAGTTGTAGGAGTTGCCCAAAGTAAAAAATAGTCCTTCGTGTTTTATGCATATTCAGTAGATGAACAAAAGCTAAATATATTTGAGACATTATTTTCTTCCCTTTATAATAGCTTTTAAGATTGGGAAAAAAAATCCTGTAATTTTCCATATTATTGCTATTTTTAGCCTTATTTAAGTTTTAAAATATCCATGCTTATCCTTACTGCTCTGTTCCTAACAATTCAAATGTTTCAGTAGTGGAGCTCTTTCCCCACAGGAAAGACTGGATGTGCTTAATTACATGATCTGTTCTGGGTCATTTGTGTGGGGCATTGTAGAGATCAAGGATCTACGTGGACAGAAAGCTTCAAGTATGAACGATTAATCTTAACGTTAAATGACACTTTCTATATTATCCAGAGTTTCATTCATCTTGTTTGTTGCAAATGGGCAACGTCCAGATGACTGTCTTGTCCCTTAGACCAAAGCTCAGAGAGTGGAAGTTTCTGACATTAATGTTTTGCTGCTTTGTTGTCTTTATAGCCATAGGAGAGTGCCAGTATACTATTTTTGTTGTGTTCTTATGCATGAAGTTTGCAGCTGATGTATGAAAATGTTGTTTAAAATTCACAGGTTATGCAAAACTCCCTTTTAAATGGTTCGACTACCTCAGGGAAACTGACTCAATAGCAGCACCTGTAAAGCTCTTCAATAAGGTAATAAACATTATACATGTGTACTTAAACTGTAATGAGTACTATCTTTAAATTTCTGTCTGCATAGTCCATGGGATTGACCCATTTCATTAAATACGATTTTGAAAAGCTAAGACAACAGAGACTTTAAGAAATAAGAACCATTTGAGTATATTAAGCTTGAATATTTCTGAAATGTTAACTAAATACAGGGGTGCACGAAACTTTACTTGGTATTTTCCTACATTAAGTTGACTGAAATACTCGCTTCAATGCTGTGCTTAAACCATCTTTATTAACATGTTTGTTTACTGACGTTTGCTTTTCTAGGAAGTTCCCAACCATGGGTTTCATGTTGGAATGAAACTGGAGGCTGTTGATCTGATGGAACCTCGCCTGGTATGTGTGGCCACAGTAACTCGCATTATCCATCGTCTTTTGAGGATACACTTTGATGGGTGGGAAGATGAATATGATCAGTGGGTGGATTGCGAGTCCCCAGACCTCTATCCAGTGGGATGGTGTCAGCTAACTGGATATCAACTACAGCCTCCAGCGCCACAATGTAAGTTCCTGTTTTGTAAATAATGTGACAGTTGCTTACTGGTCCTTGTTCATGGGTGATGATTTTCCCAACTTCATCCTTTCCAAGTTAGGTCACCAGGTATAACAAAAATAGAACAAATTCTTGCTAATGCTTAGAAGTACACCGTTCTAATCTCTTCCGCCTTGACTTTTAAAGTACTTCTGGGCGTTTCTGTGGCTGCTTACTATATTTCATGCCAGAAGATGCTTATTTGATCCAGAGAAAAAGCCTGTTACTTACTCGTCAGTTCTGGATAATATCACTGAGAATTTGTATTGCTTTAAGATTGCAAATATATATGCTTTACATTCTGAATTTGATGGAACTCAGCATGTGCATAGCTATTCATCTGCAGAAGTATTTATGTGAGAAGGCTATTTTTTATTTGGTGCATCAAGACTTGTCCCTGTCAGGTCAAGTTATACGACAGTTATTGATAACTGTATTTCAAGAACTGTTAGTTGTTTAGTGGGAGGGTAATAGTAGTTACTGTTAGTAGTTTAATGGGAGGCTTTTCCCACAATAAAGGTATTCTGCCTTCGTTCAGTCACTAAGGAGAAATTCTGTAGCTGTGTAGCAGCTTTGACACATTCTGAAGTGTTTTTCCAAAATACTAAATTTTAATTTTGAATTCTTAATTTTTTGCAGCATCAAGAGATAGCCAGTCAAGTTCATCAAAACAGAAGAAAAAAGCTAAATCGCAACAGTACAAAGGACATAAGAAAAGTGGGTGACAAAAGTAGCGTTTGCACTTTTCCTGTTGTTTAAAAAGTCTGTGGTCTCTCACTAAGTCCCTATTCTATTTGGAAATGTTTGTGTGTAAACAGGTGTTGTGCTTAAAGGTGCAGTATGCCATGAAAGGAACTTTTTCATTGAGAATAACCATTTTTTATAACTTGCAACAGGGTTCATGGTGCTAATAATAATCTATATGAATTGTAGGTGGGGAACTGTTACAATATTTTTGGTATTCAGACGTCATTTTAGTATGCCTTATACAAAATACTCAGGTATCAATTAATACAGTTTTAACTCTGCTCTTTGTAACACAGGTGTAGGAATAAGAACCAGGTTACTTGGATCAGAAAGAACAAGATGTAGAAAACTTAAATTACCATCTAGCTGGTTCCTTTCTAATACAAAAAAGTGACTTAATTGCCAGTTTTTTAGATGAGACCTCTGTGGGAAGCTGTATATAAATAAAACTTTTATATGGTTATTTTCAGAAACAATAAGTAGCATTGCTGTATGTGACTGTTCTTGTCACAATAAAACATAGTAATGATGTTTTTAAGAATCTGAAGTATTCAGGTTCTTTCCATAGTAATTGTTTCCCTCGGGATCAAATTATCTTCAAAATTCACAACCAACTTCAGTTTGCACAAATGCACATTTTGCATTCCTCCATATTTTTATTTCCATGACTCTGTTCATTTATCTGAAAATCTGTTTTGTATGAGTAAAATGGAGTAGAGGCAGCCAGTCGTAAGAGCACCTTGTGCCTTCTCCCATGATTCTTCTCTGGAAATCAGATCCGTCTGTATTCTCTCCTCTAAACAATATTGTAGTTTCATATGGCACTTTTATTCCAAAGGTTCTCAAGCCATTTTTCCAATAATTTGACAATTTTGAAAGGCAGCTACCTCTTGAGTCAAGAGCAGCAACGTGACAGCCATTGTACAAGAAATGTACGTGCAAGAGATGACGTGGTAAATAAGACCATAGGGTAAGCCTATAGACTTGTTAAGTGCTACACAATTTTTAATGATGTTTAACTCAAGATTTTACAGTATCTTTTTTTAAAAAGAACCAGTTACAACTGGGGGGAGGCTTTTTCTGCCACATAAGAATGAATAGTTTGTCTTGATAGAAGTAGATGGTCTAGTTCAAGACAAGCTCGAGAAGTGGGCCCGTGTGAACCTCATGAGGTTCAACAAGGCCAAGTGCAAGGTCCTGCACCTGAGTCAGGGCAACCCCCGGTATCACTACAGGCTGGGGGATGAAGGGATTGAGAGCAGCCCTGCCGAGAGGGACTTGGGGGTACTGGTGGATGAAAAGCTGGACATGAGCCGGCCATGTGCGCTCGCAGCCCAGAAGGCCAACCGTATCCTGGGCCGCATCAAAAGCAGCGTGGCCAGAAGGTCAAGGGAGGGGATTCTGCCCCTCTACTCTGCTCTGGTGAGACCCCCCCCTGGAGCACTGCGTCCAGCTCTGGAGCCCTCAGCATAAGAAAGACACGGACCTGTTGGAGCCGGTCCAGAAGAGGGCCACAAAAATGATCAGAGAGTTGGGGTTGTTCAGCCTAGAGAAGAGAAGGCTTCGGGGAGACTTTATTGCAGCCTATCAGTACTTAAAGGGGGCTTATAAAAAAGATGGCAGTAAACTTTTTAGCAGGGCCTGTTGTGACAGGACAAGGGGGAATGGCTTTAAACTAAAAGAGAGTACGTTTAGACTAAATATAAGGAAGAAATGTTTTACGCTGAGGGTGGTGAAGCACTGGCCCAGGTTGCCCAGAGAGGTGGTGGATGCCCCATCCCTGGAAACATTCCAGGTCAGGTTGGACGGGGCTCTGAGCAACCTGATCTAGTTGAAGATGTCCCTGCCCACGGCAGAGGGGTTGGACTAGGTGACCTTTAGAGGTCTCTTCCAACCCAAACTATTCTGTGGTTCTACAATTCTATTCTAGTTCCACACAGCCTAACGATGTATATTACGTTTGGAGCATCAAATCATTATGCTGACTCATTCTCTTGGCGTTTGCTTGGAAACAGTGGAGAGCTGGAAAGAAAGTGCAGTATTTTACACTGCAGAGACATGGGCATATCAGCTACAGAAAAGGGTCTGTAATCTGTCATCTTGAATTGGCCCTGCTTCTTTGTCAAGATATTTTTGAATAGGACAGCCTAGCAGACAATCAAATCAACAGTTTTGTTAATGTTGAAAGTTATTTTACCTGCAAGTCAGCAAACTTGACTAACAATAATCTTGAACAGTCCTTAATGTGACATTAGGAGAGACGTTATTATATGAAATACTCTTCTAAGCGAGAACATTAGGCCTTTCTTACCATTAGAATCTGTATCATCTTGACTGACTTAGACTTGTTTCCAGAGAGTTTTGTTGCTCTGAGACTTGAGTTCATCCAAGCGGAAAACTAAAATTAAGGCACATTCCCTGAAAGATGGAGAACAGTTCTTCCCCATCCCTTAAAAACTCACTTTGAAATACAGAGGCTGTTGAAATCTAAACTATGCTGTTCTATATATGTGAGGTGTAGCTGCTTTGCAGCTCTTCTCAGTAAAGTGTATTTCCTGATGAGGAATCCTTATGTGGTCTTTAACTTCTGGACAGCCTTATCTTACAAAGCATTGATCATTTTGATGACGTCAGTATTACTGCCAGTGCTAGATCAGAGGCTTCCAAAAGGTGATGTGGATTTCGAAGGACTACTGTATGCCTTTGGCCACGGGTCCTAGATAAAGGAATAGGTATGGGAGGAAGATACTGGCAAGGTGAAAGATTTCATACACGTAAAGCTTTAAACATGGTGAGGGAAAAGAATTCCAGTTGAGTCTGACACTCATTGTAAAGTCTGATTAAGTGGACCAATTGCTAGGTTGAATTGTGCCAGGTGAACTAACTGCCCCAAGAAAACTCTTGCATAAAACCTAGAGCAGGGGTGTGTAGACAGATGATGATCTATTTTAAAGTAATTCAATTTCAATCAGAATAGATATCAGTTTTTTTTCATGGCATTAATCTGCTAATCTCGAGGCGATAGGAAACAAAAAATTCAGACATGTTTGTGTGAGCTAAAGAAAATAAAAACCTGTCATCGATCTCCCTTATTTCAAATCTCTTTATCTTTGACTGGTACTTTGTTGTATTGAAATAAGATGCATCCACTGATTTCTGTTCCATCACAGATCTAGCTATTGGGGAAGGGCCCATTGACCTGGGATAGGAAAAAAGGTATCTTCCTTCTGAGCAGGACCTGAAGCTAAACTCTGAGTTAGGTCTACCCTGGCTTCCTGCAGTGATTTTGAGAATTGGGTCAAGGGAGATTAAAACCTTGGTTTTATCTGGGGCTTTCCCTGTGATAGAAAAATTGACCTAAATGAAGAGCGGGGCTGCAGTTGTGTAGAACTAATGTGAGGAATTAAAACCCTTGTCTTCCCGGTAAATTTGTGAATGGTTCTATTAAGGCAAACTGGAATCTCCTTCTCTAGTCATTGCGGAAAGCAACCTGTGCTATTTTGGTCTTCGGATGTAAAAAGAAGTTGACCAGTGAGTGCCGCAGATAAAGCGGGTGTCTGGGAAGTTCTTATGACCTCTTGTTAGGTGCCTCAAACATTGCACTGTTTTTCCTTTCTGCTGTTTGAGGAAATAAACAGTAAAATCCAGATCCTGTTCAGAATCTTGCAGTATTCTATTTTTAAAATAGACTTCAGGTACAGAAAAACTGCTGATTTGAGAATATCTAGAGAAAGTTGTGAGTGCTGTTGCCTTAA
>NW_008824772.1:4539593-4551523 GCF_000699105.1 Pygoscelis adeliae
AATTACCTTTGTGTAGACCTGTTCTTGGATAATTCTGGACTGAGCAGATTTTGTTCAGCAAGCTGTGCTAGACCATCCTGCTCCGTACCTCATTCCTCTCCTTCCACCTAATACCTCTGCAAAAGTTTCTTGGTATCTCTCTTGCAGTAAGTGTGACGCAAACACTGGAAAGGAAATTCCCCTTATCTAGTGCCACAGGAAGGAGATCTGTTCTCATGGACTTTGTTCTTCATTTCTCACTAACCTGAAGTAAATGTGAGCTATGGAAACAAGGAAGAACTTCTGATGGGTTTCTTTTCTGGGCTGTTTACTTAATACTAAGAAATCTACTTAATCATCAAAAGGAGATGAGAGAACAAGGTCATGAAAAGTTATAGCTGGCTGCCTCCTGCATGTTTATTCTTAGTAGGTTATGGCAACAGAAGTGCTGAGTCACACGAAATAATACTAAGACAATGTTTTCTGTAGCCTTTTATTGTTCAGCACTTGTAAATAAAAATAAATAGAAAGTCTTATTTTGGAAAGGATTTCAGTCATAAAACTGTATAATGCAGTAATAGTGCTTCCATGGTAAAGTAACCACGGCTGATTAACAAGAACTCTGTATATGTCTTAATTAAACTAGATTATGTTTAGCACAGAGAGGTGTTACTTCCACATATTTTTCTTGTATGTACTCGCAACGCACTCCAGAACGTCTCTGAGTCATTCTGCTGTGTATCATGATGCAGATTTCTAATGTGCTATTTTACCTCCTTACTGAGTCCGCTGAGAAGCGAGTAGCATGTGCCCAGTGTGAAGCAGAACTGGTGACATAGTGAACTCTGCCATAATGGGATCATAGTGAAAGAGAAGAAAGTCAGACTCCTTCTGCTGTGCCACTACAGAAACTAGTTTAACCAGCTGAATTAACACTCGCTTAACCCTGAATGGGAACAATTTAACACGTGTTGCATCCAGCCATGATGTTTTACTTCTCAACAACGGAAGAATACAAGAGAAGATTTTAAGAGATCTTGGTTTAGGAGAATTTCTTAATCCATAAAAATAAGTAAATTTGGAGCTGAGAATACAGCTGTGCTTCCCCCCCCCTTCCTTAAAATCTACAACGGGCAACATAATGTTAATTTCCCCCTATGTCATTGTGAGCTACAAGTAGTTTATCAGCACACGTGTAGTAATGAAGATAGAAAAATTAAATGTCAGGTTGTTGCCCCTTTCATGTAGAGGCTGATCATAACACAGGTGTTCCTAGGACTTCTTTTAAGCACCCTTTGTTATTGTTAACTGTTGGGAATGCCCAAACAATTTGTTTTGGTGTGATTACTGATACACAGAGCATGAAATAATTTTCTTAAAGCTGTAACAATGTCTTTGGCCTATTTTAAATAAGGAGACTGTCCAAAAGGGAGTAGAAATTAACTAGTGTCCCACCCGGCCTAGCCTTCAGTGACGCTGGTATTTTTTCATGGATTTATTATGTTGCTATGGAAGCAGCTTGTCGTGTTGACAGTGAACCCATTCACTAGCATTTGGATTGTGAAGATACGCTTATTTTACTCTTTTTAGTTTTCTACTTTTAATTAGAATGTTTTATAACTGCAACGTGTGCTGTGTGCATGCAAAATACTAGGTGGACTGTTTGAATTATGCCTCAGGCCTCTGCTTTGTCGCTGCGTTCTCAGCCAGCAGCGTGTCCATCTTGCTGCTTGCTTTTTATTCAAAGGAAGGAAGGTCGAGTTGCGTGTAGTTGGTATGTTTGCTGGATGGTTCCTGTGTTACTTGCTAATTTCTAATTGCAAGCGTAAGTGTTGTGAGCGCTTTTGTCAGTACTTGTGAATCACTTCCAATTTTGTTTCCAACAGTGTTTATTTCAAGTGGGTAGGATTTTGTACTATGCTCCTACTGGTCAGAAAGCTGTGCAGGTGAATACTTGAAGGGTAACTTACCAGTTTGCGTAGGCAATTCATTAATAATGTAGTATGCAGTATCTGCTCGTATAGTCTGTTTTCTAGTAGGTGTATATATTGGAATCAGGTTATTGAAAAGATAATGTGACGTTTTAAAAGCTGGGATTCTGTAGACAACATTCTGCCTAATTATGGTGTTAGCTCTCTAAAAAGCTCATCCTGAAGTCGTCTTGTAAGAAGAATATTTAAGCATGGTGATATCTTTAGCATATGCATAATCCAGTTACCTTTTCCCTTCAAAGCTGAGCTTTTGTTTGTCATATTGTCTTTATCTGACAGTACTGAGAATACTTAAGCATTAGCTACCATAGTTTTGATGCAGCTGAAAGCGGTGGAGATGTTGTGTTACAGTGCTTGCATCCCTGATCTTGTAGAGAAGTTTTCTTGGGCACAGAATCGGAGCATCTTAGTGATAAAGGAGGAACACATTAACAATTTGCATGGGAAATGTTTTCATAACATTTTTTCATGAATGCAATGTTTAATAATTTGAAGGCATTTTAGAAGATATTTTTTCTAAACGCCGAAATGCTCATTGCTGTTCCTAAGGCACTGTAAAAATGGGAAGCACCATTCTAAAGTAATTAAGAGTATGTATTTTTAAACTAGTTTTTTGGAGGTGATAAAACTTGTCTGGACTGGATTACTTCCCCAGAACCATCCTTTCTACCTCTGTTAGGCACACAAACTGAAACAACTAGTTTCAAACTGAGCCTGTACGGGTTGTATATTGACTGTGCAGTGTAGCTGCAGCAGAAGCAATTTACGGCATTTGTATCTCATTGACAGAGTATGAAATAAGTGGATCACGTTTTTAAGCAATGCACTTCAAGTCCTACTAGCCACTCCAGAATTCAGTAACTAAAGTGTGGTTGTTGAGAACGATATTCCCAATAATAACTGAGTGGTGCCATTGTACAGGCCCTTGTTTTCCAGAATTGGTGAATATGAAGCAGAGCCATTTCTCAGTGAACAGTCTGAGTTACCTAATGCACTTTAACCCGAGCGTTTATTTTAGTTTGACTTGATGTTTAGAGAGGAAGATACCAGTTGGGAAGAAACCTGTCAGTTTGTCCAGCCCACCCATGACAGGTGAGGTGCGGAGGAGCTTCTCTGGTGATGACGAGTTGACTCCTCCTCCATATCGAACCCTTCCAGCACAGACAGCCCCGGAGGCCTTCCAGCCTCCCAGGACTAGCCGAGAGTTCAGTCCCAGCCTCAAAACAGGTAACTAGCCACACCAGTCTCTGTTGCTGCAGAGGGAAATGACGGACAGGGTGGGGAACTAAGCATGGTCTAGCATGTAATGTGCTGACTCATCAAATCTCTCCTTTCTTTTTTTTTTCCCTTTAAATTTTGGTTGGTTTTATTTTCTTTCTGTTGGAGAGCTTTTCATTCTCACTGACGCACCACATCACTGAATTAATCATAGAAAAAGATTGCAGCTGGTTTAGAACATCATAGGAGGCCGTATTGTAGGTTACTGAGGCACAAAGGCACAGAGGAGCTCTGCAGTTCTAAAATACAAAAATGCACTCTGTAAAACTGGTAATGTGGATTTGGGAATGTTTGATGTAAGCAGGAAGCTAGTGTGGGTTATCTTTTGCAGAGAAAGTAACTGTACACAGTAAATAAGGAGTGATTTTTGCCTTTGTGTCAAAAGAAGGCAGTTACTGGGAAAAGATCTTCAGAATGTAAGCATTATTTGAAATTTTGTGGGTTACTAATAGAGAAAATATATTTGAAAAGAGTTTGTCCTTTTAGAATTTGATCTTTTCCCTATTTTTGCTGTAAAACCTGGGTTCGGTTTAAGTTTCGACAGTATAATTGTGCATCTGTGTGAGTGAGCAGAGGAAAAACTCTTAAAAATTCATTTATCAGTAATATTGAGCAAGTAGATTAAAATTTTGAGCTTATTTAAGGATAGTTTATGTAATGTAATCAATCTTCAATTATAGAAGTCCACTGCAAGGATCTGGTAGTTTTTTCTCTTCCCTCTTCCTAATATGTATGGCAATATAATGTAGCAGGTAAACAAATTATTCCTAACAAATATGTCGTAGCAATATGATCTGTCAGACAAACTGGATTATGCTCTCCCTGCAGGCAGCGGCCAGGTTGATAGATTTCGCTTCAGATTTGCTTGATTTACGCTCCCTTAAGCTTGCTTTAGTCCGAGTAGGCTGCCACATTGGCATTTTCATTGACTGTGGAATAGATCCAGAACAGTTTCTCTTGCCCATGTGTTTTCCGTTAACAGAATGGAACGTATCCTGCTTGCCGCCTTTAGACCCCAAGGACAAATCTTGGTTCTCTTCTGCGCACCTCCCAACACTTCTCAAGAATTCCTTTATTTTTACTTCAGCTTGCTACTCGTGTGTACAGGCCTGTCTTTTAACAGAGTCTTTGATGCAAGAGAGAAGCCTTGCTTAGGAGAGTGTGGTCTGGGGTGTTTGTTTCTGCACAGCTTTTCTTCTTCTCTTACTGCAAATCTACGCCTAAATTGCATTTTTGTAGCGCACGGACATGCACAGTCTGAGTTCTCTGTGTCATTAGATCTCTGAGTTCCTACGAAACACCTGTGTCCTTTGGCTTCTGACACCCGATGCTTTTTCGATCATTTTGGGGGAACTTTTCAAAGTTCTGAATTTTGCAGAGGCTGGACAAAATTAGTTTTATTTGTGATGTAGCCTCGTTATTGTCCAAAGGTGTTTAAATTTAAATTGAAACCAGCAAGACCCTTTAAGTCTGGGGAAGAGGAGGGCATAACCCTGATATCGTGTAAGTTAAGAACACATTTGAGATCAGCCGGAACTTACTAAATGCGTGCGTATTCCTGAGCATCGTATGCTGCCTCACGTTTTAGTAGCCGTAGCTAGGATGTAGGCACATGGCGGGAGATGCTTATATGGCTTTGAATGGAGGTAGTGCAGGATTAGTAACGAGACGGGCATCTCCTCCAAAACTTCTTGTCTGCTGGAGCTCTCGGTAAGGCTCACCTAAACAACTCCTTCCCCTTTTGTACTGTCATAAGCACAGGAGAAGGTTTCAGTACTTCATCTTGTATAGTATGAAGTGGTTTTGCTCTCTAGCAAAGTGATGGCGCTGCTTTAGTGTGCACGAGTACTTCCCATCTTTGAGTCATATGAAATGATCTTTTGAGCACTGAAATGCAACCGTTGGACAGCTTCACTTTTAAAAAGAGCCTGTAGCCAGTCTGTCAGAGGAAGAGGCCCTTCTGAGAGACTCACCCTGCTTCTGCACATATTCTGGACCATATTGCTCCGTTCTGTATTGATGTTTTGGGGGTTTGGATGACATTGCATCAGACACAGTCTTTGTCTCCAGGCAAATCTCTGAGACTGTTTAAAAAGGGAGTACCTTGTGCATCTGCATCCCTTTTACTTCAAGATGATCGGTCAGATGAGTTCCCTTAGCTTTTTTTAATTCTTCTTTCAAGTAACTTTTGTTGTATAGCTGTAGCTAAGCTTTTCTTGTGGAGGATTGTAGTTGAAAGCTGTATAATAGGGACAAATGAAGCAAAGTATCATTAAATATCTAAATGTAAGGATTTCGGTTCAAATTAGCAAGCCAAATTATGGAGACTGCTGTCACTCTTGTACCTGCAGAAGCGTTCTACAAATACTGGGGGTAGAGAAGAACAAGCACGTGCCAGGTGGATTTCAGATTGTGTCCCTGACCTCTGTGTAGCCTTTGCTTAAGGTATTAGCAGCATATCCTAGAAACCAGTTAAGTGTCTTACCATTTAGACAGCACTTTTGTTGTCCTCCACAGATCAAGATTCTTGATCGGAGTTGGGCATAATGCAGGGAAAAGTATTCAGGAAAAAACAGAAGGCAAGGGATTGTGGGCTATGGAGGTGGGAGGAGGCATCTCGTAAAGAAAGAAATGAGGAGAGCTGGCATTATGCTGCAACTTTTGGAAATATCTTAATTTTCAAATTTTATTTTTATTTAGCACAAGAGTTTGTTTCAACGTGGAAGATGACATAGAAAAATAATAAAAGAATAATCAAATGGCTTGTAAGTTATTGCAGGGCTACTAGTAGCAACAGGTTATGGGGTTTGTTTTTTTCTTTCACTGCATATTTCTGCATTTCAAGATACGTTGATAATGCATATAAGCTTTGTATTCGGTAGCTATAAGCTTTAATACTCTCCTCATTCATTTGGTCATAAAGAACCATTTCGTTTTGTATAATCAACCCTTTAAAGTGGGTACTGCACCTTTAATGAAAGCCTTGACATGTTTTGTTTTCAGTGTTCTTTTCATTGTGCTCATATTTTGATAATTATCACTATTCATTAATGAAACTGGAAAAGTAATTGTGACATTATTGCTATTCATAACATCTTTTTTGGTCTTAGATCTCATTTCTATTTTCTTTTTATAAAAGAAAGAAGAGAGAAGATTAAAACTACAAAAAGGATGTTTTGCTTGAATGAAACTTCTGGGATCGTAACGTGTTTACGATGTATTGAGAAATCTTTGTCAATGTTTTTTCTTGTCTCACATAGACCGTTCACAGTAATTGGGCTAAGGAGTGTGATTCATAGATTGTAAATGGCCAACGGTTAATCTCATTTTTACTTGCGTAAAGACTAAATAGGAAGTAAACAAAAGAGTAAACAGTAAAATAAGTGTTGTTCCAAGCAACAGTCATTATTCCTATTAACACGTTCAGTTACCTTCTTAAACCAGTGTTTTAAAGTACAAAATTCTTGGGAAAACCCTGTAGAGAATATATTATTGTAAGTAAATTGTTTGAATAAGTTAATATTGGAGCATAACTTAAGGTTCAATTTGCGGTCGGAAAGCATCTGCTTTCTGTGGGATACTTTAAAAGAAGAATCACTAAAATGCAGAATATAAGAAAATGGGAAATCTGGGGTCTGTTCCCAATGTAAATAATATTAAGTAAATTTACGGAAAAGTTGTACGTGCTTTGAATTTTATAGCTCTTTAATGTTCATCTTTTATTTTTAGTGACTTCATTACAGCTGAAGGAGGAGTTGCTAGATGGAGAAGAGTACAGCTTCCTTCAAGGAGCATCGGATCAGGAAAGCAACGGATCTGCCAGTTACTACATCAAACAAGAACCGTAAGGCAGCTCAGAAAAGTGAGGGGCAGAGTATTGGCGATAGGAAAAGAGCCTTTCTCCGAGACTGACTGATTTTGTTCCCACTTCGATGGTACAGTTCAGGTGACTGTACCTGGGGCACTTTGCTAACTGTAGATGAGTTAGACTCAGTTCAGAATTTTTTGGAAGGGCGGGGAAACTATTTTAGTGAAAAAGATTTTTCAATTTATTAAAAACAAAAATGGACACTTTTGTGTTGTATTTGAAGCTTTTGAAAGAATTTTGTAATATTTTCAAGTTCAGATTTATTGTGCATTGTTAACAAGAACTGAAATTCTAATTTTTTGGTAAGATTAAAGTTTAATTAGCATGATTGTGGGAAGCGGTTGGAGGAAGATATAGTTGCAAATACAAATGAACTGTCATAACAAATGAACCTTTTTGGTACAAGTTGGGAGACTTTTAGACTCTTGTGAACTGCACTGGTCACGCCTCTGTTTTTTTATTGTGAATAATAAGGCATTTAAGCCCTAATTTAGAGGCATAAATTGTATGTGGAAGAGTCCTGTAAAGCTCTACTCGGTGAGTAGCCCCAATTGCAATGGAGCCATCGCCTGAGGAAGATTTTAACTTTTCAAGATGTTTTTATTTAGTTTAAAATACTTTTTTTATATAAGATTTTTTTTTTTTAAAAGTTCCTTAGGGTCTGATTCAGTGCCCATTAATATCAGTAGCCTTGTCTCCATTGACTGCAGTGGGCACTGGATTGGGACTATAAAGCTCTTGTCTGTACCTGAATGTCTGTAGTCTTGGAACGCTTCAGCAAATGTTTACAGAGCCCTATGCCAAACTGGAACTTCAGAAAATTCCCTCATTTGGAAGATTAGTTTTAGCTATGAATTTAGACTAAAGAAGAAACTTAGACGGACAGTAACTCAGGCCTCCCTTGGTAGTGGGAAGGAACTTCTGAGTAGTATTCTGGTTATTTTTGTCCTTTCAGAAAGACCTAGATGCTTCCTTACCAGCGTAACTATTTATTTGTGAACATGCAAAACCGATGTTCCACGTGGTTTCAGGTGAGCTAAAAGGAGCCATACATTGTGGATTAAAAAAAAGAGTTCAGTTCCGCACAGCCTGCAATATTCTTTTCTTGCTGCAATAGTGTAATATGGAAGTTGAGACTTGAGAACAGTATATGTCATATACTGTCTAGTATATAATTCATAAACTAGATTTGCCTATTGCCTGGAATCCTTGTGTCTCACTTCAGGTATCCCATTAGCCCCTCCTGCTTAACTGTCCATTTTTAGAGGCAAAAGTCACGTAAAAGAGTGAAAATGACTACCAGTAAAATACAAAGTATTTTAGCATGAGCTCTTAATGATCTGGACTTTATCTTTCCATATTTTTAAACTTTGTACATTTTTTGTAAATGCTCTCATTCATGGAGTTGATCAGTAAAGTGGTTAATCGGGCCTGCAGAGCTGTGACTGGAAAAACGTGCATCAAGAGCTTTAGCTTTTACCAGTAAGGTTCATTAACTAAACTCTCAGGAATTAACTGCATATGTTCTATAAGTGCTTCTGGGTCTCAGAAGGTCCCCTTCAGAGCAGTACAATGATCATCTGACTCTTGACCATAAATTAGGGCTTAAAACAAAATCAAAATGATAAACGTCTGTGTTCCTGCAGCCTAAGACATGCTTTAAGGATATCAACCCACAGAGCCCCAGGAGACCATTTTTGTACATTGTTGTTTGAGCTTAAAAAAAAAAGTGCATAGAAAGTTGAAAACCAGCAATTTGATTATTTTCTAAAATATTGCTCTAACTTTGGGTACATAGTATTGGTAATAGGCACAGGTTTACCTCATTCTATGCAAGAGGGGTTAATTATGTAAAGTTTTGTATTTACTACTGGAAGTAAAAAATGTCCTGTATAGTGTAGGAATGTCTGGAATTCTTTTCTCCCTTACTGGTAAAATTTCTTAAATAACGACCCCTTTTTAACGACAGCTTCTTATATTGACAGAATCTGGTTATCAGATTGTAAGTATCTGTAACTTCAGGTGGTAAAGACATTTTAGCTCTCTAAAATAGCCGTAAAAAGGACTTTGTCAGGCTCGGTAGACTTCAAATACCTTCTCTCAGATCCGGACCCACCCGTGACGTTTCTTTTGAACGGCCTGCATCAGAGAAGTAGGACTAGAGACCGTTGTAATGACACTTTGAGCCTTATTTTTTTTTTTCCTGTGTTCTCAATTTAACGTGCTGTAAAATCCAGCTCTGCAAGCGTTGATTTGGTTTGGTAAGTACATCACTATTGATTTATTATTTTTTTTAATGCAACAACTTGCAGTTGTCCCCGTCAGCTGGAACAAGGTTGGCACAATCTTGCTTTCTTCTCTCATCAACAGCTTCTGACTTCGGTGGAAGAACTGTTGCGTTAATTTGTGTTCCATAATGTGAAAGCCTGGGCTAGTAATGAGCAAGGTGCGTTGCCACGTCACTAAACCTTGGGCTTCTGTGTATTGCCCAGGCTCATACCCAATTTCTGAGTTAGTGTCTTCAAATGTCAAGAGGGAAAATGAGCGCTTGAGGTGAAGGCGCTTCCTGTGTTGGAGAAATGCAAGAATGGGATTTGAAGTCTGTCAGTCTTCATAACGTCCTTTAAAAATAGGTATTTCATTCATTAAACACTAAAGCACGTGAGTTGACACGCGTTCTCAGACACACGTGTGACTTCAGTAGGAGTTGCATGTTGAGACTTATGGGTGACATTTCTCCTGCGTTTCCGAACTCGAAATACACCCAGCTGTGTCAGTGGCAAGTACAGCGAGCTCTGTCCTGAGCAAACCACAGAACAAACTACTCGAAGTCACTTGCTTAGGGCGAGGTTTAGGGAAGGCCCGAGCAGAACGCCAGCAGGCCGCCAGCGAAGGGTCTCTTCGCAGGGCGGGTTACCTGTTGGCCGTGGTATCCACGGCGTAGGCTTCGCTGTATCTGCCAGGCGTTCGTTAGTAACGCGGCTCTAGGTTCCTTCGTCTGCCTCTTACTCTAAGCCGCGTTACTTGGCTACGAGAGCAGCAAAGCGTTGGCCATCTGAAACCTCCGATGGGGTCGAACTAATCTCAGTATTTGGATAGCAGGTTTTTGTAACGGTAAGGTAGCGCAAGTTATGTACCTTACTTCGCAGCTACCCTTCTTTTAGTGCTCAAAATCTTTCTGCTGATCTTTGATTTTTATGTTATTTTAAATACACCTCCTTAACCTTTTCCTTGCTGCGTCTGAGGAAAGCTAAAGCAGTTATCGGTTCCTTGTTCTACGGATACTAACACGGGTTTCAGTGTTTGTTTGTTTCTTTATTGTTGTTTTATGTGATGTGAATACCCTCTCCCTTCAATATTTGTACGATGGTGCTAATATATTTGGTAACAATCCTTTATTGGGAAGGGATTTTAAAAAACTGTGATTTAAACTGAATTTTTCTTCCTTTTAATTTTCGTATTTAAAACAAGAAGCCACAGCTTTGGCCCCTGGGAAAATGTTGGGGCGGGAATCAAGATTAAACAAACGGGGTTTTTACATCATTTCTGTATGTATTTGATATATAGATCAATATCTGTACAAATTTAATCTTTTATTTTCTTGGTAATTTGTGTGGTCAATGAGAGAGAGTATTTGAAGCTTTCTCATGCAACGTACCTAAGTGGAAAAAAAAAAAAAATGCTTTTGGAGAAATTAATGTTACTTTCATTTTTATGAGACTGCAGATTTTCAGCATGGATGTGAAAAGCATTAAAATTATAACTTTGTGTACAAGATGAAAATAATTCACTAAATTTGCCTTTTTTACACAAAATAAAAATGATAAAAAGTCTTTTTTCTGAAGAGCGATTGTTTTGTTTAAAAGGCACTCCTGGGCACATACACGAATGCACTCCGGCTTGCTTCTCTCCTAAGAGAAGGCAGATAAACAAAAATACCCGCCGCTTGCAAAACCGTGAATGTTTCAAGTAATGGGGGGTACGTTTGAGCACAAATAAAGCGGGCGAGGCACAGGGCAAGGCTTTCCATGGGAGGAGGTGGTGGCGTCAGACAAGGATTGAACAGAGCAAGCTTTGCGCTCGCTCTCCTGTTTCACGGTTGGTATCAATAGTTGTGCAGGGAGGGAAGTTTTGTCACGGGGTAGCATCACATTTTTCTTCTAGTTCAGTTCTGCTGCGCTGGGAGCAGCTCGAGCATCCCTTCAGCCCTCCCTCTGCAAGCTGGCTCTGCCCCTGTAACGTGCCTCGGAGCCTCCAAAGCACTTCGCCATGAACAAAGTCACCGCATTTTTATTCTGCTAGGCCTGTCCGTGGGAGTCTGGGTTAACCGTTCCTTCCACGAGAGGAAAATACTCAACGACTGAGTAAAGTGACTTATGTGAGTGTTCGAACGCAGTCGCCTGTTTTATAGTGAACGCACCACAACGCCTTAGTTCATATCCATTTATTTGACAGGGCTGAAAATGACTAGGATAACCGTGGCGGAAATTGCTCCCAGGCCAACAGCTGGAATGAGATGATGTGTTACGAAGGCACAATTCATTGTGGAAGCTCCCTTCACTCGTAGATCCAATCGTGTGCGCACGATTTGAAGTCGATGAGCTCTGCAGGCTTGAACCACAGGTTGATCTCCTTCTGCGCGCTTTCTACGGAGTCACTGCCGTGAATGATGTTTCTGTGGAAGGAGACAAACGCGTTGGTCCCCCTGGAAATACACTTTGAGCAACCCAGCGGTTCTCCTTATGCAAAACCTCGGATGAAGCACCTAGAGCTGCAGGACCGTTTCAGGTACGGCACTGACACCCCCCGCTACA
>NW_008824772.1:4551539-4553436 GCF_000699105.1 Pygoscelis adeliae
CCGGGTGCCCAGCCCCCGCCGCTGACTGATCTGACACGAGGCTCTGATGAGCTCTATTTCAAAAAAAGCCATTTTCTTAAGTAGCAGTTACGGATTGTGACCTGCAAATACAATACCATCAGACTAGGATATCTGCCAACAACATTGACTTTCTAGCCTAAGAGACTACCACCACTTGAGTTTTTAATCGCGACCGGTAACAAACTGAGCACAAACCTTCCCACTTGGATGCAGAAGTCGCCACGGATGGTACCAGGCTTAGAGTCGGCAGGGTTTGTTTCCCCTAGCATTACTCTCCCGGTTTTCACCACGTTGAGTCCTTCCCATACCTTCAGGAAAAAAGACAAACAAATCCTAGTAATCCATGCTTACACTAACACCACAGATTAATCTTTGCCAGTGGCGTACTCTGCAAAGCAACAAGGGCTCCTCCACTAAGAATTAACCCAGCCTAGGCTCCCCCTTAGGCCTGGAGAGACGAATAGGGAAAAAAACGTATGAACTGGAAGTGATTATAGGAAGGACCACCAGCGCCGTCACTCCAGTGAAGGAGAAGCTTTACCAAGCCGCGGGGTTAACTGATGTACGAGGCCAACCTCGAAACCTTCCTGCAGTGACAGGGTAAGGGCAGCCGGGCGCGCTGCGGGCGGTGCAGTCGGAAGGAGACGCTACAGGGGCAATTTCATTGTTTTGGGGGGAGTGTGAAAAAGAATGACGCAGAAGAGGGGTTTTCTGTGGGAGAGCCCCGACCTGTTTCTGCCCAAAACAACAGGTTCTTTGGTGCAGAAGACTGGCGTTCGGGAATTTTGTTTAATCCATGCTAAGCATTTTAATATGCGTTTTATACACGCACGCTTTCCTTCTGGTTAACAAACAGTTACTTCTTACTTGATTGTCTTCATTTTAATTTTGGTTTTCTTTTGCCACTATCGGAACTGGGTAGTTTGGGAAAGTGTTTCCGTAACAGTGTTTCTGAGTATTTCAAAACAATTTACAGAGCGAGACACGTACATTCAAGGAAGGAGTAGTCTCGAAGTAAAATCAAGCCACTTACCATGGCCACAACAGGTCCGGAGTTCATGTATTTAACCAAACCAGGGTAGAACGGTCGGTCTTTGAGGTCGATGTAATGTTGTTTGAGAAGGTCTTCGGAGGCCTTTGGAAGGACAGACGCAACGTTAAATATCACCCTCAAAATATCACACCACGGCAGGCGTTACTGCTGTAAGGCCGCAGCACTGGTGACGGGATTCACCCGTCATCAATAACCATCGACAGCTGCTGCAAGGCTATCGTGACTTCAGTCAAGGCTCCCGGTGCGCAGCCGAAGGCGCGCGCGTCCTGCCATCTTCCTTCCTAGCCGTGTCAGCGTTGCGGGGCGCCAGAATGATTTCTCTGCCTTACAGTTCTCCCCAGCAATGAGCTGCGCGCAGGGTGCCTGGAGGATGTCGCCCGACGCGACCTTTCAGTCAAGGTCGTCCCAGCGCTCTCAGGTCGGCTGCTCTAAGCCACCCGAGCAAACCTCGCTGCCGTGGGAAACGGCGGAGCCCAAACGTCTGCGGCTGAGGGGAAGCTCGGCCCGGCCAGTGATGCGCTACTTCAGCCGCCGCGCAAATTCGGCATCAGACGTCGATGCAGGAGAAGCCGCAGAGGAAGGGACCTGTGTTTAAGTACCTATTCTGGCAGCGGGGGGGAAGCGCTGGGGCAGAGCCGGCGCAGGGGCCGTGCCCCGGGCGCGGAGACTTACGTGCACGAACTTCATGGCCACCAGCCGGAAGCCCTTCTGCTCGAACCGCTTGACGATCTCTCCCACCAGCCCCCGCTGGACCCCATCGGGCTTGATGGCGATGAAGGTGCGCTCGCAGTTGGCAGCCATCGCCCTGCGGGGCAGAGGGAG
>NW_008824772.1:4554562-4559116 GCF_000699105.1 Pygoscelis adeliae
CCCGGGATCCCGAGGGGAAGGGGGAAGGGCGTGGTTACTGCCCACTGTGTTCGCTACTTGGTCCTTTACCGAGTCACAAAATGCATTTCCCCTCCCTGCGCGAGGTGCAGCCGCGGGCCATCACTGCAATTTATTCTAACGCCAAAGCAACGCCCTGTGCGGTCCTTAACGCAGCCTCTCCCCGACGGGCCGCTTACGACGAGTGAAACTGGACGTGCTCGCTCGGGCACCGCGCAAGTGCCGGAGTATCGCACCTCTTCGAGAGGCGGCCGACCTCCCCCTCCTCCCCGGCTAAACGCGGCAGAAACACTCCTCCGTAGACACCCCCCCCGCCGCCAGGTAACTCCCATTTCTCTATTTTACAGTAAGCAAATCAAGAAAAAGAAACCTCAAGTAATCCTTCAAGCAAAAATGGAACTGGAGACTTCTCGCCCCCTGCGCAGGTTTGTCACACATTCCCTTTAACTTCATTATTTATCTCCTGTGGTAGTTAGGGAATTTGTTCCCTCTCCTTATGCTCATTAATTAGCTCTAAGACAATACAGTGAAGATTTCCTTTTATTTCACTTAAACAGCAGTTGTTGTTTTATTTTGCACCATCTCTTTTCGGGAGTTAGATATCCTCATGAAGTATCGTAAGCATCGACTTCAACATTCATTGCACAGTTCCGTATTTGAAACAAGAACTCGCTGGAGGGAAAAAAAATCTAGGAGTTCAAACAACTAACTTCATGAAACTCTTAATGAATACAGGCTGCAGGTAAATAAATACATAATATTGACCCCAACACATTTCTTGTTCCTCATCCAGTACAGCTAATGAATGTTTGTTATTAAGATTTCTGCAAGAGGCGGATCGTTTTCTCTGATAGAAGCAGGCACCTCTACTGAAATACCTTTAGCATTATCATGACTGTATTTCATTACATGATTGAATAAATTAAAAAAAAAAAAGCTACAGTCACTTCTGAAATACCTTACCCAAGAACAGCTCGCTTTGTAGTTCCAGCTATTAAGGAAAGGACACAAACGGGGACGTAGCTGAGCCATCAGCTGTTCAGTCAGTAAAGCAAACGGCGGGCGCCCTGCTGTTGCTCTGCGCAGCGCCAGAGGACCGCTACAGTAAGGTGGCTGAAGGCAGATCTCCCTCACCAACCTCACACTGGTCTTCTTTTCACATAAAAGGGCATTTCGGAAAGCCTGGCCTATTGATCCTTCCTTAAAATGCTAAATAAATCCCATGTGGGGATAAAAAAAGCAAGCTGAAGCAGTGTCCATCTAGAGGAAAGTTCTCATTTTGGTCAAAGCTACGCTCTGCGTAGAGGCACAGCGCGTTCTGCAGGGAGGAAGAGGCTTTCTTCCTCCAGCCGCCTTGGGCATGGGGATTCGCTGGATACCGAGTTCAGCCCCCAGCGTCTGGGCACACCATCAATATATTTACAAACCACCAGTTGTCCCCTAACATTTTAACAACGTCAACTTTGGACACTGAGCCATTTGCATATTTATTTACCAAATAAATTTTTACCAATTTTTTTTCTATTTACCAAAATGCCCTCTTTGACTACGGAGTGTTTCGGGACAATAGATGTCTGGGACAATTCGGGACAATTATATGCTCTGAAAATCCATGGAGATTATCTCACCCCCAGAAGCAGCTTTTTAAGAGTACAATTCCATCTATAACTCGACAGCTTTTTAACCAAAGCAGCAGCAAACACTGACTATATTTACTATTCCCAGCAGAGCAATCTCACAGAATTCTGAGGCGGGTTTCTACCAGTTTATATGAAGGGCGTTGAGGCAGCTAGAGGCTAGCAGCTGTTCACAGACAGACTATCAGAAGGTATCGGCTCCGTTCTACTCGTAGATCCATTCATGAGCACAGCTTCTGTAATCAACCAGTTCGTCGGGAGCGAACCACAAGTTGATCTCTGTCTCAGCACTTTCTACAGAATCACTTCCGTGAATGATGTTCCTAGGAAAAGAAAAGGTGGATATAAAAGCAGTAGTATCATCCTCAAACTCAAAGCAAAGCACGCTTCGCTTTTTGAAGTGGTCTCCACGATGGAGAGAAGTTGTAAGTAACTGTAAAGCGGTAGGAGGCAGGGAGCATGCCGTCCCAGCCCTGCTCATCGTTTGTCAATGGGGAAGACCACAACTCGGCTCCCATCTTTAGATCATAACATGACACGGGCACAGGGAACGGCAGCTCCGTGCACAAGATAGAGAAGGATGGAGCACAGTTCCTACATATATCATGACATATATCATGACATACCACTGGACATTCAGTGTCTTTAGATGATACCAATCGTTTCAAAACATACCGTCCAACTTGGACGCAGAGGTCACCACGAATGGTGCCAGGCTTTGAGTCGAATGGATTAGTTTCCCCCAGCATCACTCTTCCAGTCTTAACCACGTTAAGACCTTCCCACACCTTAAAAACAAAAAAAAAAAATCCATGGAGATTATTAAATCTTAGCGGTAGATAAAGTAGCAAGAGTTAATCATACCTTCCAGGATTACGCAACGCTGTCCATCACAAATCACCACCCGAATATTCCTAATAGCAAGACACACTTTATCTCCAATTTTCCCGTCAGATTCTTGAAGCCTCTATTGAAGTTCTCTCCTTCCGCACAACACCTCTCCTCACCAAGGACGGGAAGAGGGTAATTTTAAACCTCAGTATGGTAAACAGCCTCACAAAGCTGCCTGCTCACTGAAGATCTAGACCTCCAGCTCAACTACCTTACAAATACACTATCAAGGAAAAGAAGAGAAAATCCCTTCTAATGAAGTTAGACCGAAAAAGATTTTCAAAGTTACTATAGCTTGGGAGTGCAGTAAAAATATTCTGCCAGCATTTTTCAGCTTGCTTAATACATGGCATCTCATAGCGGGTTTTCTGTGCAGGTTTGCGGTTTCCCAAGGTCCCAGCTTTGGTTCCCCCTTTTACCCCTGCCTTCTTCCTCAACACATTGACTCAAAGGAGAGGAAGATTATGAAACAAAGATGAAAAGAAAAAGGAGTTAACAGCATGTCTTCCTAATTGCAGTATTTGAATCTAGGTTTTAAAGTCCTTTTAAAAGTAAACTAGAATTCAATAGGTAACACAATCTTATTGCAGGTAAGACAATTATACAGGGTATTTTCCTTAGCTGAGCTTAATTTTTAAAGACTCACCATAGCTACAACGGGTCCCGAGTGCATGTACTGCACCAGACCATCATAGAATGGCCGGTCCTTTAGGTCAATGTAGTGTTCCCTCAGAAGGTCTTCAGAGGCCTGCATTAAAAACCAACCAACCAAAACCAGCTTACTGTAAGAAGTTAAGAGCATACTGAAATCAGGCAGATTAACCACAGAGCACTATTAATCCTAAAACTTGCACGCACTTGAGAAGTCTGCATTGCTAGCATCTTCCTAGAAGTACTTTTGGTCGATACGAACTTGAGCTGTTTGCTTTAACCAGAGCTGAACTTCGCAAAGTATCTTCTGCCAATATAGACAGCTTATGTGACCTGGCATTTGTTGAAGATACTCGGAGATATTTTTTAGGTATAGGATGCAGCTAAAAGAATACTCTCTTCAGACTAATGACATGAAGTTACTAAAATTAGCATGCTTGGCATGTCCAAAGCATTTAGCCAGAGCTGGGAATTGGAACTTTTCCAAAATAGTCAAAGGCTTCGCAAAATTTCAGGTTTAATTGTTCTGAAGACGACGCTTGTCGTTGCAGCCTGCTGCCCTACTTTAAGGCTGCAGTTTATATGAAAAAGGAGACATACAAACTAAGGAAAGCTTACGTGTATTAATTTCATGGCCACCAGTTTGAAGCCTTTCTGTTCAAACCGCTTGATGATCTCTCCCACCAGTCCCCGCTGGACTCCGTCAGGCTTGATGGCGATGAAGGTGCGCTCGGAGATAGAAGCCATCGTCCTAACGAGGAAGGGAATAAAAGTCATTATTCCAGGATCAGCAGGCAAGTGCAATCCCAGCCCTGTATCGCGTGCGATGTCAGCTATCATTATAATTAAATTGGCCACATCTGAAGGTCATTAACCCGTGATCTGCACCGAGCTGATAAATCAATCGCTGTACACAGGTTTTCACAAGTGCTACAAAAGTAAGTTTAAAACCATAACAATGTGCCACACATAGAAACAAGCAATCAGCAAATATTAAAATCAGAAAAGCTCTAAGCGGAAGGAAAGGTCAAGACTGTCGCAGACGGGAGGCTGCTGCCCGCAATTTAGGGCAAAGCAGGCCGAATAGATCCATACGCATCATTTTCATCTGTAAACCGGTATTATCGGGTTGGGGTTTTTTTGGAAGATTGTTTTGCTGCACGTGCGTGTCCGCGTGTGTACACACACACCCACACAGGTATAGGGGTACCTGCGGGCGCACGCAGACACACAGGGGTGGACGGCACCCGGCGCACCGCGGCACGCAGCAATTGGTGCCGGGTCGGTGTTGTAGAAAAGCCCTGAAACGGGTCGGGGTTTGGCCCCCGCCCGCGGCGGGGCGAGGCGGGCCGGGGCC
>NW_008824772.1:4559928-4563968 GCF_000699105.1 Pygoscelis adeliae
CCGCCTCGAGCGTTTCACTCCCTTTGGGAGACCTGGGGACAACGCGCCTGGGCGCTCCCGCCGCGGCAGCAGGTCCTGCCGGGAGGAATCCGCCCTCGCCCGCTTCCCCGTCGCAAACCGGCGTGGCCGTCCCGGGCTCTGCGCCCCGGCTCTTCCTGAGAGCAAAGTAACGTGGATTCCGCTCCCCTCTGTGCTGCTGAGCAGGGATAAGTTCAGCTCTTTGATGGCATGGATTTCCTTGCTGGGGATCCCTTTTCCTCGCTGCAACCCATCACGCATCCCCGTCTCGCTTTTAGTTCTGGAGGGAGAAGCTAGGTCTGACACAAGCACCTGCTGGTACGACCCCTTCACCAGCATTCAGGGGTCTGTCTTCCCGCGTGTGGCCGTGCTATGGTGCATTCATTTCTCCAAGGCCTCTGATTTAATGAAAGATGTTTGAAAAAACCCACAGCATTGTATATTCTAGCAAGCCCCCCTTGAAGTTATTTTGGACTTGGAATTTCTGCGTATTCTCCCGATAATGCCGATCCACTACGTTCTGTTGCTTCAATACACATTTATTTAAGACGTTCCATACTACCATTACAAACTCTAATGCTGTAATCCTCACTAAGGCAAAATTATGTTTAAAAATAGAAAAAGCTCTCTAGAAACAGAATTTTTAGAAAAATACTTAAAAGCAGCAACAAGACATCTATTAACAGCCTTGCTAAAGCTATGTCATTTAACGATTAAAGCTGAGGACTTACCGTAAGGCGGGCAAGCGCTGTTCGCAGCATTACCGTAGGTCTGCTGGGTGATCTTCGCCAAGTCTTTTAACGTCATTAAATAAGGGTCGTCTTTGTCACTTTTGAGATTAGTCCATGGTGAGCAGAGCATGTTGTGCATTACATAGTACATGAGACGCCACAGAAGTTATGCTTCCTTGTTATTTTTAATGTATAAATGAGCAGCTTTTTCGCTGGCTGAAAATTCTACCAAAATTACTAAATTACATTGAAAATTACACGTTCACCTAAAGTGCAAAGAAGTAGGCCGTCCAGACAAATAATCTCCTAAAAACAGACTCATCATGGGAAGAGAAAGTAAAGACCTTCGAAGTCTTGGGTAAGTGAACTAAGCACATTTACTGAGCTCAAGCCATTTAAACATTACTTAAAACCAGTAGAGATTTTTAAACCAGGCCTGAGGCAAAAGATTGACTGTGAATGGCTCCAAATTTCATAAGAATTTAAACATAGCTCCTAGCTTTGTCGTTTTGGCCCCAGCTTTATAATGATCTCAGCTAACGGCCCGTATCTGTACCACTCGGCACACCTGGGGAGCTCTCATCGGGACTCCCATTTCGCGCTGTGCACCTCTTGCTCCTTATAACCAGACTCGTAAGTCTGACACGTTCTGTTGCTCGTTGCTATACTACTCTTCATTTAGCTAAGTCTTGCTATCGTTCCTCTGTTTTTAGCTGGATTTCTGTTGCGCTTTAAGATATAAAGCACCACAGGATTAAGCTTTTACAACAATTTCTTCCTCTCGGTAAAGTCCCAGTTAAGCTCTTCTCACCCCACACCAACTCAAGGGCTAATTTTCTTCCCTGGCAAACTGCAAATCAATTTACTTTCAAATAAGCCATTTTTTCTAGGGATAGGGAATATAATTTTTCTTATTATCCAGAAAACTAATTTCTTTTTCAGGCAGTTCTTTCCCCAAGAGTGTGAATTGCATTTTACTCTAGTAGTTACCACAGACAGCCAGTGCTTTCAAGCTACAAAGACAATACTGTCGGGTTTCTTTTCTGCTCTTTTATATGATTGATTAGTTTACTAAATTGACAGGTCATCACAGTCTCTTAATCTCCTGGCAAGCAACTAGGATATAATTCCATTACTTGTTCTATTTTCAATCCACCCCTGAGTTTCTGATCTCGCACTGAGATGCGGGGCGCGCATCATAAAACGTGGTCACAATGGTAAGACTGTCAGTAAGATACATTTTGACACCACTTGAAACTTGGCTCCCAGGTAATTTTTCTAGCGTTCATCTTTTTAAATGCTTCATTTATCCATGTTAGAAACCCCCCAGGTGACTAGAGGTAAAACACAAGCACAAATGGCTCTCTTCTACCTGTACTCGTCAGTCTGACTGCAACTCCAGTGGCAACGGCCTGCCTGTTCAGCGATGGACTCGCTCCAGCTGTGAAAGAAAATCACATGTCTCAATTTTGCTAATAGAAACAGGATAAAAATAGCATATCCCCAGAGACCCCTTCCCTTAAAGGCTGTCAGCAGACACCTTGACCCATTTTTGCCATCTGTCAGAACGTACGTCTCCTGAGCTAATGTATTTGTGCCATTTGCCAAGTATGGTGGCAGTAACTATAAAACTCCACACAGAGAAAAGGACCTCTGCTACAGCTCCAGACGACTGGTATTTTCATCCTCACAGTAGTCTGCAGTTGTTTAGAGCTGTCCTCACATTTATGCAGTAATACGCATGAATAACGGGTGAGGTCTAGGTTAAAAGGCAATTAGGTATGGCCTGCCGCCCCTGTCCTGAGAGCAGAAGGGAGCTACCTCTCAACTTCGGCTGTTCGCAGTCCTCCTACAAGATTCATTCGGGCTCAGGAAAAAAAACGCAAGTCAATAACCCCCACCCCAAAGGCTCCCTCGCTTCCGCAACACAGACGACTGAGGCAAATGGGAAACTGCGTACGGCCTAAAGGGAGAGAGGAGTTCTGAAAGACAGCTTCCCTCAACACTCCTGCATCAAGTAAAGATCGTAACCCACGGCAGGCAGCAGGCAAGCACAGAGAAGTCGCATTTTTTCCTCAGTGGACAACAGCGAGAGAGAAATATGAAAAGGAAAAAAAAAAATCTTTTCATGGGGATCATTTCCAATAATTTAAATGAAAATTGCACTTGAGGAGATGTCAGTAGGAAAGTACACGCTGTCTTTTTTTATTATTTTTTAGCTAAAATGATGTAATTTTTTTTGTCATAATTAAAAGGCAAACAGCTCTTCTTTCCTTTTGCCCTGTTTATAAATCAATTTGTACTTTAACCACCCGTGCCCTGGCCGCACTATGTTGAATATTAGCTTAGGAGGATGGTACCTAAACAGAACTCGCACGAAAATCCAACATACGGGGCTGAAGTCTTTTCTTCTCGTCATTCCTGCGCAGACCCACTAGCTTAGCACATAAAAAGACAACGCAGCATATGCATTTAAAGCACAGTGACTGTCTTAGAATCAGTCCAAATGAGAGAAAATGCAGTGCAAACCTCTACTGCTCTCCAGTGGAAATTAATGCCATCACCACCGTTAGAGTTCTGCCACTTCTCAAGTGGCTTTTTCATTTTTAAAAACACGCATTTCTTTGTTCCTGTACTGCCACTGGGCCACCGGGTTCCTTAGCCTCCTTCCACATGAAATACTTCTACTTAATGAAGAATAGCCATTTCCCCAAATACGAATTATCTGATAAAAATGAGGGATGTGAAGCAACTCTGAAACCTCCCAATCTCAGTAGATGTTTTCAAATTTACCGTAAACATCTAGAATAGCTCACGTTATTCCCACGACGAAACACATGATCCAGAAGGGAATTCAGTGTTCCAAACCCTAGGAAAACCCACCTCTTTTAGCAAGTGCAAGATGCTTTCTAAGTTGCGTTACTGCTAATAAAATGGGATTTCTGATATTAGGTTATCCGGGGGCCTCATCAGCAAAAAGTAAGTTGTGTTACTGCTAATAAAACGGGATTTCTGACATTAATTTATTCAGGGGCCTCATTAGCCACGAAAGGCCTCTTCGCTGTCAGAGATCAGCCGGCACGGCGGCCCAAGCACCGTGTGCGAGCTGCGAGTCCCAAATTCTAGTCTTAGCTCCGTCAGCCGCCCCTGAAGGAATGGCCCGATCTGTCTGTGCCTCTGTGGGTGCAATACATGAGTAACGATGCGTTCACGCGGCCTGCCGGACAGCATTTCCTCACATCTTCTGTTCAGAGAGATGGAGACGAGCCGCGCAATCCCTCGGGCTCGCGG
>NW_008824772.1:4565311-4570722 GCF_000699105.1 Pygoscelis adeliae
CCCCGGCCGCCCGCGGGTCCCCCGCTCGGCCCAGCGCTTCCCGGAGGAGGCTCCGGTAGCTCTTGGGAAGCGCCTGCTCTTCCAGTCACCGCGTCCGTCGGAGAAGAGCAGCACCGCTCTGCAGGGCAAACGTGCGAACCCTCTTTCGCTTTCCGTCCGGATTGCCTCCGTGGCAGGAGGCGGATGGCGCCTTTCGGATCAGTTGTGGAGGGTACGCACAAAAAACAGCGAGGAGGCGTTGCAAAAAAAAAAAATAAAAAGGAAAGAAGTGCTGTCCAGCCTGTAGTTCTTCACGGTTGGTACATAAAAGCTGCAGTCAGCAACAGGTGGTGCAGACTGCTCAACGACAGACTCTGACTTAGGATGTTACTGCAGGAGTTTAAAAAAAACAAACCTGAAGAATTACTTCGGTGTACATAAGCTTGTGAAGCATTCTTTTCCGCAAGATTATGAAGCGATACAATAGAAAGGGGCTGTGCGGGATAACGTCCTCCAGCTCATTGTCTCGCCAAACTCCCGTAGGAAATTGGATGGACAGCATTATCTGTAACAGAACAAGCCATCTTATAAGTCTATTTCCAGACTTCGTGCCCTGTGCTTATCTCTGTGGCTGCGCTTACCTCCTAAATTTTGCACAAATCAGAAAAATAATGATGCTGAGGGTGAAGGCAATATTGACAACAAAAACTTAATCTGGAAAACATTAGCCCTGTACAAATATTTGTATATGTTATGGTTATAAGGCAGTGAAAAATGTTGTCTGCAAATTGTTGCAGGACTTTGGTCGTTTGCTATGAAGTAATGTGGTGTCAACGGTGTCCCCCAAACTCTTGGACCAACAGACCATTCATCCTCCTTGTCAAACACATAGTTGTTTGGCAGTGCTTTGTGGACTTCAGTCTGGGGACTACTGCCATACAGACTTAATCACTAGTTCTGACACAAGCTGCATGTAAAAGGCTTTTTAGAAAACATATTTTATTTTTATTAAGAGAGTAGGAGACTGATAAATATTTTCTGAACTAATTCATGAGAAAATCAATCAAGCTTGAAACACAGGCTGCATTTGCCAGATTGAAAAAAGCAGGCCTTGGGCAGCAGAACAGAAACCATAACAATATGATGAAATAGAATATGGTATTAACTGTGTTATTGTGGCTCTTCAGGAGCTGTACATACCTGTGTTGGTAGTGTACGTCACTGTGGTCTCCATTTCTTTGTGTCATGGTAAACTAACTTGAGGGGACGAGGATTATGCAGTCTAAAAACTAGTACTCATGCTGCAAGACAGCTTACTGATCCCTTCCAGAGTGCAATTACATCAAAGGCCCTGTTTTCAGTTGTACGCGCAAAGGTCATCTTTTTGATATGTGCTGAGGTCAGTTATGCTGTACATATGTGAAAACGTCTGTCGTAAAGCATGGTATGCTCATGAGAGGTACGTGTTTTATTCAGACTTGATTGTTGCAACCATTCTTTTTTAACGTTGAGATAATCCGATGGGTGCAGTATGGTTGAAACGGAAGGAGGGAACGTGAATATAGCGCTGTTTTTCTTGGAGAACAAGTTACTGGCTTAGTGCGTTTCTCTGATTGTGGAGGTTGCTTGTGTGATCTGATAGCAAAATGGAGAATTTTGAACTACTAAGTTGAATATTCCCTATCATCTGTTCTGACTGTCCTGAAGAATTAGCATACCTTCCTTTACTTTCTGCTTGCTGTTGTAGGAATTTTTATTTGCAGTAGTATCTCGATGAATATTAATGGTTTACTATTTGAATAGGAATCTCCTTACACCGTCGTCCTAATTTGCCTCCTTTATTTCCTTTCCTTAAGAAGCATTACTAAAGAAACATTTTGAAAGTTCTTGCCCGTGGACTTCTGTTATAGTGACTTTAAAAAAAAAAGATGATTTCAGAAGTTCTGGGCCTACTTCTCAGTCCTCTAGGTAACAGCCATGATCTTTTTAATTGCTGTGAAGTCACTTGTCTGACTTTTAATGTGGTATGCTTTGTGATACAGCTAAAGAAATAGAGGAACCAGCTATTCTGCTGTTCTGCTTACAGTTCTGCATGACTTATCTTCCCACTTAGCAATTGTTAGGCAGCATGCCCTGCCACAAAGAAGTGGGAGAGGAAGAAGGATTTGGGGTTCTGCTATTTTATACACTAATAAGTTTTACTTCTGTAGAAGTGTACTGCTCCATACCTGGGTGTGTGTGGCTGGCAGAGGGGGGTTTGTGTGGACTTGGAAACAGGATAAAATCTACTCCTTTTAGCCATGTCAAGCTGTCTAATACATCTTTTAGCTTTTCTGCTGTTGGTGGGATTAAGCTGTTCTTGAAATCAGATGTTCAATACATGGTTGCTACTTTTGCAACCATGAAAAAGGATGTACCACCATGGAAATTAGTTTGAGTGATAGTGTGAACTTGGTGGCTGCCTTTTACTGTTCCCAGAGTTAACTTTCTTCCTTAGGATTGTATGTTAAGTAAACACTCTGCAGTAAGAGTTTAAGTGTTTTTAATTTGTACGAGAGCAAAATTGAGATCCCTTCTACAGGGATCGTGCTAAAGTAAAAGTTACTAGGTTGTTTTCAGCTACATACAATTTTCTCTACCCTAAGTCCATCTGAGCTGGCTTCGTGGTTAATTTTCTCTACCTGCTCCAGGAAGAACATGCCGTTGGCTGAAAAGCTGGCATCATCGCAATAAAAGTTGCTGAGGTACATGTCATGGGGTAATAAAGACTGCCAAGTAGGTGGAACCCTGGCATCAGATACGCTTGGTATTGCACCTGGGTCGTGTGACGGGAAAACAAGTTAAAATATAAGGAAACACAAGATGACATAAATGTAGGAAAAAATGTTTCATTTGGCTAGTACTGTGTTCCGAAGTGATCGAATGGTTTGGGAGAGGGCTCCAAATATGTATGCTGTGCTGTTCCATTGTGTGCTCCGAGTTCATGTTTATTGCAATGATTATTGTTGTAAACTTTAAGTAGATTTAAAATTGATTACATTAAAGACTTCTGAATCTTATTTGTGAAGTACTTTTTCATACTTTTTATTGGAGGTCTTTTAAGAA
Organism: Pygoscelis adeliae; assembly: GCF_000699105.1. Classification (NCBI taxonomy): domain Eukaryota; kingdom Metazoa; phylum Chordata; class Aves; order Sphenisciformes; family Spheniscidae; genus Pygoscelis; species Pygoscelis adeliae. The sequence continues at coordinate 4,568,396 of NW_008824772.1, forward strand.
CAGGTTAGACAAATGTCTATCTGAAATGACATAGTTGGTACTGCCTGGAGAAAATGGGAAGGATTAAATGGGAGTTGCCAAACATAGTTTATGAAGGTATCACAGGCCTGGGTTTCAGCAGCAGGCACATGCAGAAGGAGGTGTGCATCATATCCTGTGCTTACACCTCATTATATCCTAATTAAAATTAGGATCTCGACATCAACACTGAGCATCAGAGCCTTGAAACAAGATGACCTTTTAAGGACCGTTCTAGCCGTATCGTCTGTAATCTTGTGGTATTCAGTCTGATTGTTTTAAAGACGTGTCGGTGTCCTTCAGCTTGTTCTTCTAAAAAAAAAAAAAAAGCCAAAACCCCCCTGACTTCTTGTTAGAGTTGTAAGATAAGGCTTTGTGGCCTAGACAGGATGTCACTTAAAATGAGGAAAGCTAGATTATTTTTTTTTTGTGTCTGCCTTGGTATTTTGTGTAACCGGTAGCTTGGCTTGAAATAAGAAAATGTCTAGTATCCATATACCGAGTGGCTAACATGTTCCTGCATATGTTGCTGAATTTACTGTAAACGATGCAGATGATGTGCAATATGTGAGTGTCTTGTCAATGTAAATTAAAAAAGTCTTAATATGGGTGCTCAGCCTATCCCTTGGCTGCTGTGGTGGTTTATCTGACTAGTCCTTCCATCGCAGTCATACAGGCTTAGTCAGGACGAGATGATCAATCTCCTGGGGCTCCGCCTGTGTTAATGCTATCACTGGAAGGAGAGATGAAACCAAACAGAAACATTCAAAGTCTAAAGTACGCAGTCCATGATTTGATCGGGTATAGTTTTCAGCAGAGGAAAAAAAATTACCCAGGTCTAATCATAAAAATACTTTAACAAACTGAAGGTAAACTAGTGGAAAATAACCAAACCATTTAACTTTAATACAAACCCACTTTTAATAGTTGCAGCTGAACTTGAGAGGAAGTATAAAATGATATCTATCTTTAGTTCATGAGTAACAATGACATTGATGGCTTTGAACGGCTGTTTGTTCAAAAATATAATTGTCACTGGCCTTTTGCAAGTTATGAGACACATCTGACTTTGGGAAATCATCAGAGAAGCAACTAAACAAAGATGTTACAGTTTTATAATTCTTCTTTCATGTTTTCCCATGTTTAATTTAACGAACCATGTTGGTCTTTAGCCCCAGTGCCAAATTTGTGTCGAACTTTGAAGACTTTTTTTAAAAGAGAGTTTGCTAAGAATAAGCCAGACGTGACTTGAATCTTTAATATAAAAGGGGCAAAACTTGTTTATCGTTTTCTACAAAGGAGACATGAAACAAGTTTAAAGTTTGAGTTTTTTCCAGTATTACACTGACAAATTAATATTCCCAAACTTTGTGTTGACTTTTGCACATCTGTCTTTCTGGAGCAGGAGAACTGATTTTAAGTCACAGAACCCAAAGCAGTGCTACCTGGGCTAGCGTCAGCTGTTTCTCAATCATTTCATGAGTTAGCTTCAAGCACAGTCATATGAACACCATGCCTAGTCCTGTGATAGCCGTGGAGAGCTTGTCTGAAAGGAACTCTTGTTCCACTTCATAGATTGTGATGCATTTCTACATCTGAAGTAATTTTTAAGCAAAACTTCTTCTGATGACCCTGCTAAACTGAAGCTCTTTTCATAGGATTATGAGTTTCTGCTTTGGTAAAAGCTATAAAACACATTGGCTAAAACTTAGTAGTAGCTTATTGAAAGTTGATGTGTGAGTGTTTGAAGTATTTTTCCCATTAAGTTTTCCTAGCAATACGTAGGAAAAAATTATATTCGAATCACTTATAACATCACACTCCTTAGCGGATTCCGACTTCCATGGCCACTGTCCTGCCTGTCGGAAAAGGACCTGGGGGTGCTGGTCGACAGCCGGCTGAACATGAGCCAGCAGTGTGCCCAGGCGGCCAAGAAGGCCAATGGCATCCTGGCCAGTATCAGAAATAGTGTGGCCAGCAGGAGCAGGGAAGTGATTGTGCCCCTGTACTCGGCACTGGTGAGGCCGCACCTCGAACACTGTGTTCAGTTTTGGGCCCCTCACTACAAGAAGGACGTTGAGGTGCTGGAGTGTGTCCAGAGAAGGGCAACGAGGCTGGTGAGGGGTCTGGAGAACAAGTCTGATGAGGAGCGGCTGAGGGAGCTGGGGTTGTTTAGCCTGGAGAAAAGGAGGCTGAGGGGAGACCTCATCGCTCTCTACAACTCCCTGAAAGGAGGCTGTAGCGAGGTGGGGCTCGGTCTCTTCTCCCAAGTAACAAGCGACAGGACGAGAGGAAACGGCCTCAAGTTG
>NW_008824772.1:4571915-4589290 GCF_000699105.1 Pygoscelis adeliae
ATTTAAAAGACGGGTAGATGAGGCGCTTAGGGACATGGTTTAGTGGGCATGGTGGTGTTGGGTTGACGGTTGGACTCGATGATCTTAGAGGTCTTTTCCAGCCTTAATGATTCTATGATTCTATGATCACTATTTTTAAGTTGCTGCCTCCTCTGTCTCTTTTCTTCCATCTGGTACCCAGCTGCAGCTTGGTTTCTGAGCCTTTAGCTGTCTTGGATGTTTGGGGTTTTTTCTGCAAAGGCTTCTGGTATGCTTTTCCTCCCTGTATGATGAGCCTTCTGCGTAACTCGTGTTTGTGGCCTTGCCTTCTCTTTGCAATGCAGAATAGAGTACTACATGACCCAAGACATCTTTGGCTGTTAGAAGTATTCTTTGTGCTACCAGTACGCACTGAATTGCTTAAGTTTTTGGTTAAGATAGATAGCAGTTTTAAAAGCATATTTTTTGCTATAATGATGAATTGGTAACTTTAATGTTATAAAATGTAAACACTGACATACGCATCAGTGAAGTCCTGCATATTGTGAGACACAAAGTTCGTAAGCCAAGGTAGGAGAAGATGATGGGGATCAGAATTGCAGAGTGCCCGTAAATAGTTTTCTATGCAGTTGACAGATCATAGGAGATGGTTATTAAGTATTTGATGAAGACTGTGAGCATTTTATAACCTATAAAATGATAACAGAAATTGAGTGGGAATGGAAAGATAGCATGTAATTTTGGTTGGCGCTATTGCTGGCGTGTCCCTACTGCGGTGTCTCTACCTTCGTGGCTTACAGGTGAAGATACGCTTCACCGATGTTCAGCCAAATCTAGGGATACCAAGAGTCTCTGTATTCACATGCAGTGTTGGCAGGCAAGTGTGCGAAGTTAGGAAAGAATGAAATAACTCATATTTATGTTAGTCCCAAGCAGGCTTCTCTGAAGTAGTTGGCACTTAGTTGATAGTGATTACACAGAATAGGTGGGACGCTTGACTGATGGACGCTGGACTAAAATGGTTAGTGTCCTTCATGTTTAAATGTGGGCTGTAGCTCTGTTCTGTTGTTCTGGAAACCTGCTTGCATGCTTCCTTGCTGCGAAGGGCTGCTGTGTCGCTTCCTATATGCTGCTTGAAGTGAAAGTCTTTTTAAAAACAAATCTAGGAATGACTATATATCTGTTCTTCCTCTTTGGAAAAAGAACTTTGCTCAGGCCTTTTAAAAAAAATCTGTAATTAATGGTTGAGTCTAACTTCACTTTCTTGTTTAGAAATTCATCGAGTTTGAAGATTCTCAAGAACAAGAGAAAAAGGACTTGCAGACCAGAGTGGAAGCGTTAGAATCACAAACTCGACAGCTCGAACTAAAAGCAAAAAACTATGCTGATCAAAGTAAGTAAAATATATCGTACTCCCTTTAAGTGATATTAGTGCATTTTAAATTTTGTTCTGTAAAATGATAATACATGTGCTAAATATCTGTGCTATCCAATTCCTGTATTTTGACAGATAACTAGGTTTAACTCTTGTGCAAGTTTGTTTTCCTTAAAATGAAGGCAAACAAAGTAGATAAAAGCTTGTGACTCGTAATCTGATTTTCTGGTATCCTACTTGTTTTGTTTTCCCTTTAGACCATGCTATTTTCAAGTATAGCAACTTTTTCAGGAGATATTTGGAACTTACTCCCTTGTTAGTGATCGTAAAATAAGCTAATTTTCTTCCCACTAAACTGTTGTCTGTGCTAAAAATAAATGTAATCTTTGGGTTTAGAAGCACTGCTGGGATGAGAATACCATTGATGCTGATTCTCATTAGCTTTTGTATAATTTTTGCTGAATTATTTATTTCTATGAGGCATTTAGTTTATACAGGAAGAGTTAAGGAAGAACACTTCCACTTTTGGAGATGTTCTGGATAATTTATGAAAACTTGTTTTGGAACAAATAACAATGGTCAGTTTTCCTGAAATACTGAAAGTTACAGTGTGAATATATTGTAGCTTAGACATTCTGCTGGTCTGCTTCTTATCCAGGTACGTAGTCATTGAACGAAACTGGAACACCAGTTTTTCTACTTCTAGTTGAGCAAAGGGTAGAGGAAAAAAATACTCAAACCCACAGAAATCTTCTCTTCTCATTTGATCTCCCCCACCCCACAGTCTTAAATTTAAGATAAGACCTATGCTGCTAATGATGGCTTAATTTTTTTTTTGCTGCGAGTCTGTTAAACATGCAATGAAGGTTAAGATTTTGTTTTCATTTAACCTTTTTAGCACAGTGTAGAAATAACGATCAGTATGAATTGATGTGAACATTTTGTCAAGCTTCTAAGCTAACTTCTATTGATATGACTAGCACGGCTATCAGTTAATATACAGCTTTTATTGCTGGGCCATGCAGAAGTTGTAAGATTGTATCAAGCCTGATAAGGTTGAGATAAGATCAGTTTCTAAAAGCAGAGTGTCAGTTGTCAAAATAGCCCCTTTTCACTATTCTTTATTCCTTTATTTCTACTCGGCCACCTTTCCTGCCCATAACGCAACAAGTTACAGCTCTCTTTTTCAACTTAAGGTATAATAATCTTCCTGTAAAGTTTACTTTTCAGTGGTATGAGTGAGTCTATAGCAGGGTCGAAGTATTAGTGCACTAGTGTTAAGGTTAACGTAGGTGGCATGCAGAGCTGAATCTCTGAAATTTGAATGTTTAGAGTGCTGTTGGCAAATCTTAGAGGCGTGTACTTCTTCAGGTCCATTGCAGTTAAAATATTCTCAGATTCTGTACAGGCAGTGATGGAGGAACACTTCAAGCAGTCTTTTGTAGTGAAAACCAGGATGACTGATTTCCAGGAGTGTATCTTTGTAGATCAAGTCAAGCTGAAATGGATAATCGTAGACCATATTGTAGAGGCTTGTATCAGGAATGCTGTGATTCTTGTGAATGGAAATGTGTGTGTGTTTAAAAGCAGCAGAAGAGGGGGAAAAGAAAACATTGCAACAAGAGTTGAGTGGTCTGTTTCGGTAACAAAGGACACTGTTTCCAGAACGTCTGTGCTCTAAGTCCATAGCCCAAACAACTTGTTAATGAGAAACCCTGTACTCTGACAAAAAGATTATGGCATCAAGATAGCATCATGTCATAAATGCTGTTACTTTTTCTGTTAATACGAAAAAAAGTACAAATTAGTTGCACAAAAAAGAAAAATAATTTGGATTCCTGGCAATGTATGTGGCATTATACCTGGAGTTCCTCTTACAGAAATTGCACTTATATACTGATGTACATAATGTCATTTTATATTGTTCTATGAATCTGTTTGTGTGACATTCTTTTTTTGCCTTGAATATTAAGCCTTCAAAAAAAAAATATATGATTTTAAGCTTTTAATTACATTGTGTGTATATCATATTAATGAAAGTATTTGCATGAGAAACTCAATTGTTCCAGTAGAACCACTGTCTGTTGGCTAGAACTACTTTTTTTTGTAAGAAATAATGTTGTTGAAACAGTTATCATAACAGCATAAACTTCTGGTGTTAGAACATTGACTCTTAAGCAGTTCCAAAACCTTTTTATTGGGGGAAAAACCTTTTGTGATAACAAAAATGCAACTTTGGAGAAACAATAGAGCTGGGTTGAACATTGAGTTTTGCTTATGATTTGGGTTGATAACTTGTCTGGGACAACATGAAAGACTGTTACGAAGATTTGACACGCTGCTGATGCAGAGCAAGATCAAAGGGGGCATAAACACAGTTGTTGAACACCTAATGAATATTATGCAAGTGAACTGTTTTTAGTGGTCTGAATTTCTAGGGTGTGAAAACCGTACTAGTGTACATATTCTTGAAGTAGTCCAACTCTACTGCATTATCTTGTTTTCTGTTTTATAGGCAAGGTGATTTATATGTCCTGTGATACCAAAGATACTAATGTGTCACTTTAATTCACTGGATGTGGCTACAAGTCTTCTAGCTATAATTCTTTTTCTCTTCTACCTCCTATACTACTGCCTGTGCATCTAAATTAGTCTGTGGTATTGCCAACTGTTACCACATCAACATTCCAAACAGTGGTAGTGTTATCATAATGGGAATTGCGAACGTCTGGCACGGAGCACGTAGGCAAATAAAACCTGGCCTTGCTTTTTGTGTTGGAGTATAGAACCTGAGATAGCAACGTCAGTTTATGATATGATTAATAGTTTAGAATAGAAAACAGGTAAGGCGTGGTCCCATGTAGTACTTCAACGACAAGACTTTTTGGTTCCTGTAGAGTACTTCTTGTGCTATACGCGTTTTTCCTCGAATAAGCAAGGTGTGTGAGAACAAGTTTTGTCCGTTAAAAAGTTTTGACTCGTTCCCTTGAACACCATCCATCCTGAGCATTCAGTGAAGACTAGTTAGCTGCCCTGGGAGAGGGCAGCTCTTAAGTTACATGGTAGAGTTCAGCATGACTGTATGTGCTTAAACACGCATGCCAGTTAAGATTGCTCAAGAAGCCATAATTTTGTTATGTCCTAAATCATAAGTGCTTGTCTTTGCCGTCTTGGTGATCATCACACTAAAAAAAAAAGAAAAAAAAATATTTCTTTGCGCTTTTACCATGTGGGATTACATCCATAGCCACATATTCAACCAGCTGGGTTGGCATAAATCTGCTGTTTCAAATTGAAGAAGTGAAATAAGAAGCTTATTTTGTGTCAACCAGTTACTAAGTTCCTGTGGTTCACTGACTTCTTTTTCCCTGCATTACAAATTTAAACAGTTGCTGTCAGCTATCTCCTAGATGAGTGAACTACTGTGCTCTGCTCTTTCACAGGAGGAAATGGAAAGAGGGAGAGGTGACAGCATGACCTGGTGGCACTGCTGGGAGGATTGTGAGCCACAGCAGATGATGAAATCCTGAATGGTGGGGGCAGATGCACGTGGAGTTATCACTCTTACATGATGTATAGCACTCGGTCCTGGTATTTGGTGGGTTGTAGTGGTTGCCTAAGTCAAGTTGGCTGCCAAAAAATGGTGTGACATGTTGCATCCTGGGACATTTTGGTAAACTTTACAACTGCTTAAAGGAGAGCAGAGGTGTAAGGATTTGTGACTTCTGTTTGAGCGCAGGAATGTGCTGCAGTGGTGTGGCTCATTGGCCCGTGGTCCATCTCCTCGTCTCATTTTGCACTGCTGCTCTTCTCTGTAACTTTCCATGGTTTGCCTCTGCCCTCCCGTTGGCATGCGTTGGCTGGCGGCGGCGTTACCTGTGCAGGGAACGGAGGAAAGACAGCGCCAGTGCTCTCAGGGGCCTGTGGCTTGTGGAAGTTAAAGCAAGTTACATATCACAAATTTCCTGGAGATTTGTCTAGGGACGATGCTGGTACAGGCAGAGTTTTCAGAAGTTCTTGCTCTTGGTCTTTAGAAAACTTTTACTGAGTATGAGCAAATGTCTTATTTTGGTTTTATGACTTGACTATACTTTCATGGATTTTTTTTTTTTTTCCTCAACAGCAGAGGGCACCTCTGAATATTGTGGTGCAATATTGCACCAAGCATGGAAATGCCAGGTTTGCAAAAAATAAAAGTTTAACGCTTAAATTCTTCTCTTCTCCTTCCCTTCCACTTCAATGATGTGTCTGAGGCAGGCACCAGTCTTGGATATAATCTTAAGCATTTCTTACAAGAGCTTGAATATATCTGACTTTCACATTATTTCAAGTGTTTGCTGTGGTGAGACCCCTAGCTCTGCTTGTAATTAATTTTCAGCATTAGAATGTTTCAAATTTCAACCTTGAATCTGGAAAGCTAGGCACCTAGAGCTGTTAAAAACTTGTAATAGCAATACCCAGCTCGCTTGTCCATGAGGGCACGATACCGCTTTGGATACTGCTCGGTCTCCGGTTACCAAGAGGGGTAAGTGCCTTTCAGTGCTCACATGATGCGCCACTGAATTCTGTGGGAGCTACAGAGGTTTAATTTATTTCCCTTCCTTGCCTCCCTTTTTGCGAACGTCTGTTCTTTTTATGTATTACAGGCTGTGAGTTAATGTAATTTTTTGGAGTAAAAGATGACTGTAGTGTATTTTGACTTACTACAGGAATGGAACGGCTTTGGAGTATGCTTTCTGGAGGAATCATTCTCAGAGTAACTTATTTACGAGAGAATCTGAAAAAAACAGTGTCTGCATGGTTGAAGTGCTTTCTGATGGAGGTGGTAGGCTGTGGGAGTTTACAGATTTGGTTCCTTTTCTGGATCTGCCTAGCGCTGAAGTACAACCAAGGTATCATACTGCATTTGACAGGACAACCAAGGCACAGATGTATTTCTATACCTCATAAGTTTAGGAAACCTTAGCTTTGTAATTTATGCTCAAGTTAGATTATATTTGGGGAAAACTACATATGTAAAAAAAAAAAAAAAACCACAAAACCCAACCAACCAAACCAAGAAATTACTCTTGGTCTTCAGAGCTGCAAATGTTGTGATGCAACTGTAGGGATGATTGTATTTCCCGCTTCAGGTGACATAGTGCAGCAGTTGATACTGCTTGCTGTAGGTTTTATTTGGGATATGAGACAAACGTTTTGGCAGCTGACCTAAAAACATGCAGATTTGTTTTCCTCGGAAACTAAACAGAACTATGGCTTTCACTGGCTTCAAGAAAAAATGCAAGACCAGGTTCTGTTGTGAATCTTCTGCAGATGTTATCTGGTATTTTATTTTTATCTGAGCTCTCCAGCGTTACTATAATGTACACCCACGTAGACAGCCTCTTGATGTATAATCTGAAGGCATCCGATACTCTGAGATACACCTGCATAGAGCTGCAGCAGCAATTTAACATGGAACTGTGTAGCTGACAAGGAGACTAATAAGAACTTTCAGCAGTGAAGCTTAACGTTGTTTTGAGATTTGACTTGTGTTTCTGCGCACATTATGATGTGAATAACTAAACTGGTATAAAATCATGGAATAGTTTGGGTTGGAAGGGACCTCTGAAGGTCATCTAGTCCAACCCCCCTGCCGTGGGCAGGGACATCTTCAACTAGATCAGGTTGCTCAGAGCCCCGTCCAACCTGACCTGGAATGTTTCCAGGGATGGGAATTCATTTGTATTTTTGACCTTTGTGAGGGGTATCCTGGCATATGGTTGTCTTCATATTAAATGGCTGTAGCAGAACGTTTAACGAGATTTTTTTTTTAAGTTCTATGTCAGGTTTGTGGTGATAAATTACAGTGATCTTGTGGGTCTGAGACATATTGGATACTTGAAAATACATCTGTCAGTAATGCTATTTCTAGGTATGGCTCAACTGTAGTGTCTATCCTAAGGAATACAAGAAAACTTTTCAATAGATCCTTGAAAGAAGTTGAAGAGTTAAGGTTTGGTCAATGGGGGTCTGGATTGTTACTACATGTTTTTCAAAGACTGAGAACAGCAGAACTAATCTTATTTCCAACAAAGAAGGAATAGAACAGCTTGACTTCTTGTATTTCTTGATTAACAAATTTGGACCTTACTGTTTGCTGCTTTTTTTCTCAGTGCAGCTGTTTCTCATCTACATTGGTTTGTTTACAAGGCAGATTCCACCACTGCCCTTCGCTACACTGTGCCTCAGGTATCATTTACCTAGAATCTTTCTACAGGGAGAAGTGTGATCATCAAGGTGTACCAGCAAGGAAGGCTTTGTTTCTGACTAAAGCATTTCTCGGTTACTTTCATGGCTGCCTTACGTTGTGAAGTTACAGGAGTACCTGCTGTTTCTGTATTGTGTGGTGGGAATCAGTAGTCCACTAGATGGAGCAGAGGGTTCAGTTAGCTGGGGAGGTTGCACCAAGTCATGCTACAAGACTGGAGGCTAAAATAAAATGGAGTAGAAAATTAGAGCAGTGATTGGCCTGCTTTAAACTTGTCTATTAATATACCTGAACAAAAGTGGTGAGAGGAGGTTGAAATCCACTGGCATATAATTAACTGCTCATGTACTTTTTTTTAAATTAAGGGAGTATTGTGCTAGTGGTTTAGGTGTTGGAGTTTGATTGTTATAATAATCCTATTGCTGTAAATGTTGCAGCAATGAGGAAAATGGTTTTAAATGTCTTTTAGAATCTTACATTCCTGAGTTGTCACTGGTTATCTGGCTTTAAAAACAAATCCGGTCTGCTGTAGCTTCTGTGTTCATGCTGACTTCTTGGATTTTCTCAAAAAGTTACTTGCTTCAATAGCCAAATGTATAAATGAAGCATCTTGCTGTTTTCAAAACAGTCAATCAATCAAAACTTTTCTCAGTGAAACACTATTTTGGCCAGAGACTAGGCGAGAAGTTGGTACTAGATCCAAATGACTTTTAACTTGATTTTGGGTAGAAGTTGCCTTGTATATAACCCCTGTTCATTTGAATTTCGACCTTTGTGAGGGATATCCTGGCATATGGTTCTCTTTATATTAAATGGTTGTAGCAGAACATTTAAGGAGATTTTTTTTAAGTTTTATGTCAGGTTTGTGGTGATAAATTGCAGTGATCTTGTGGGTCTGAGACATAGTGGATACTTGAACAGTCCAGAAGTGTCAGGGATAAGACCATGCGGCTGTCTGTGGTGATATTTGCTATCAACAGAGCATTCTTGACAGCTAAACTATCTTGATAATTGAAAGTGTCCTACTTTGAAAACTGAGAACTAGACCTATAGTTCACAGTGGTAAGAGCTACTTGAAGATGTCGGTCTTGCCAAGGAGTTGAATTTATCACTTCTTTTACAAATCAGTTTTCTGTGCTGCTTATTTCCAGGTCCTGTCACTTTCAGGTTAAATGCTTGTTTGATAGGTTCAGTCCACGCTTCAATCCATGGTTGATGTGTGTGCTTTTTAGCAGCTACTGAATAGGTCATAAGGTCCTACTGGATCATGGGATTGATTATGCTTGATCTATATCTTAACTTTGGTGTGGGACCTGCTTCTAAGAATGGAGCTGGATGAAAGCTGTCCAAGGAGAGCCTTCAGATAGTCTTAGTGCTAGGAAAGGCTCGTTAATGAGCTGGATCTCTGTCCTGGCTTGTGTAGCAGGAACTTGTAATTCCTCTTGAAGGCATCATACCGGTTGGATCTGGCGTTCTAGCAGGTCTGTTTCTCTTTCTCCCCCTCAGGCTTATCAACAGTTTGAGGCAGAGGACAACATACAGATGGAGGGTGTTCCAAACTTGGTAAAAGCCATCAGACTTGGGAGGTAAGCTCTGATTTTTGAACAGGCAGGGTGGGCAGCTTTGCTGCCTAATTCTTCGTAATGCTGTCAGGAGGCAGAAACTCTGGAGTCTTCTCTCCAGTTTGCTATAATATTTAATCTCCCATTTTTAGGCTTGATTGGTTTGATTTGAGAGAACTTTGATTAGGATTGGTACTTCAGGTCATTGAATGTGTTAGGATATTGGCAGTGCTGGAGAAGGTTGCAGGTAGACCTTGGGCATGAGTTTGTGGAGTTGTTCCAGTGGGATCCTTTCTCATCAGCCTAGAAATACTAGAATATTTGCATTTTATGCTCATACTTATGATGCTGAAAGACCTTTTAAAGGAAAAATTTTAAATTTTTCCATGTAGACTTGCAACCATAAGCAGTGAAACTTTTCAGATGTATATCATATTTTGCGCATGTAATATCTTGCACAATGTAATCTTGCACTGTAGTATCTTCCGTGATGTAACAAGGATATAATGGCTTTATAAAGACATCTTACAACAGAGACAATGGGTATTTTGCTTTTAGGATGTATATTATCAAACTGATTTTATCATCTACCTATTAAGAATTAGACATCTTGGTGGAAAAAAGTCTCAGACTGAAACATCAGAGGAGCTTTTTTTATTGTTACTTAAAAGTCAGATTGATGGGAACCATGTCTAGCTGCCACTTTGCCGACCCAGCGTGTGTCAGGCAGTGCCAGCACCCAGCTCCGTTCCTCTTGGGGGGATGTTATCATGGGTGGTGCCAGACTTCCACTCTTTTGTGCGCTGGTGGAGTAAAATGGAACTGGCGACAATTCGGTTTTAAATGTGCTTCTGGGTACCAGTGGAAGGCATTTTTTTTGTCTCCTATTTAGTTTCCTGTTATGCTGATGGGAGTGTACCTTTAATAGTGACTTAGTAAGTTTCTCCAAGGTTTTGGGGCCAGGATCTGCTGGTCTTCCTCAGAAGTCTTTTGGCTGTTCTTTACTAGGTTCAGGTATCTTCTGTGTTCAAGTCCTCGGGGGTGATCCTCGGGGTATATCTGATCTCTTCCACGGTGTTTAATTGGAAAAGGGAAGCATGTTCTGTTGGTTGGTTGTTTTGTCAAGACCTTACCTTTGACGGGAGGCATGTTTTGGGTAGAATAGATTTCTGGTGTTGTGTATCATCCTGCTGGTATTGGAAAAGCCTGTTTTGAGTACTGTTAATGTGGTGTCTGAGGGTATGTAAACTTAGTGTACATCCGCTTATGACTGAAACTTCCAGCTGTAGGACTGTAATGTGTTACACAGCTGGAAATGACTTCCAGAAGAAAATGCTGAATGTCGATTACATCGTCTTCTAGGGCCTTCATTTTTTTTAACCTTTGTATGTAATGAAAATAATAATCAGATGTAATGAAGATACCCTCCTTGACTACGCAATACCTGTATCTATGTACGTTTGTCTTCTATGACTTGATTTAAGGAACTATTTGAAATTGGGCCATAGAAGGAGAAAACGGTGTGCTTCGTTGTGGAACCTCAACTGCTGTGAAAGCGTTTGTTATATCCATAACAGTGGGGAACACTTTTGTGGATTTCAGACGGTAGGTTATGGACAGCTATGAAGAAAGAAGGGTGTTTGTGACGCCTAATGTGGCGTTCATTTTCATTAAATGCACTCTGTCAAGTACTTTTCCCAGAATCCACCAGGTAAAATTAATCTCTAGGAGCCAGTGTTGGCTGCACTGTCTAGACACGAGCATGCCAAACGACGTCGGGGTGCATCGCCGCGTTTCTCTGCAGGTTCCTGGTGAGGCCGTGTTGAACCGCGACTTCACCCTCCAGCCTGCGGCAGCGGTGTTTCGCAGGGAGGCAGCACGGGCGCGGGGCTGCCTGCCTGCCTCTCGCCGGGCGCTTGGACGCTGTTTCTAGGGGAGGGAGCTGGTTTCACAAAACACGGAGCCAATTAGCCGTGCAGTTTGCACTTGCTGATTTCCAGGCTATTTGCCTGTCCTAAAGCAGGTCTAGCACAGCGGAAAGGTTACCAGGCCCTTGGTCTGCGGGGAAGGGAGGGACACGGGGAGCTGTAATGCAAAGCCTGGGGATGGTGGATTCACGAGCGAGCGCAGCCGCCGCTGGACGGGGTGTGGGCCGCTAAAGCTGCTGCGCTCTGCCTTGTTCCTGCTAGGATGTCTCTGATGTCAGCTGTTGTACAGTGTAATGACTTCTGACTGGAGTACTGGTCAGTCTAAGATAGTGGATAAAATTTGGTTTGTCATGTCACGCTTTGTAACTAAATTCTGACGCTCGTTTCTGTAGGCACTGAACTACAAGCTTCCATATAACCTCCCTTTAAATGTATGAGGAGGCTTAAAACATCTGTTGTCTAAAAATAATAAACTAAAATCTTCCATTCATTAGATATTGGTGTCCTGCATTGCGTCTCAAAAATACATATTTATGTATGTATTGTCCTGTAAAATACATTTTTATGTATGTTGTGCTGTAAATGCTTGTACATCACTTACTGCTCTTTGACCCAAAGAACTCTTGTTCAGTCTGATAACAGTGCAGAAATGAAAGTGTTCAATGTTGCGTTAGTATAAATAAAATTTTATTTAATACTTTTGCTCAGATATTTATAGGTGGAGTGCAAAAAGTTGTGTCAAGGAACTTAATGTTCTTGTAAGAGAAAGATTAGATTAGGAGCTAAGAATGTTTACAGAGATTTGAGTGAGTAGGCAATTATGTGTGTTGGTTCCAGCATTTTACTCTGGCAAAGATTTTTTTTTTATTGAAACGTACTTACGATAAAATACAGTGCCAAAATACAGATATATGGAGCAAAAAGAAATGGTATATTGAGAATTAATTTTCAGAAGACCCAGTTGGCAATATGAAAATGTGCAAATGGCAGAGAAGATGCTGGCATTTGTCTTCAGATAATGTGTGTTTGGCAGTGAGTCTCTGGAGCTGAGTAACTATAATTTTGATGTTTCCCTGGGGTATTTAAACATGGCGAGTGGAATAAGAGAAGCTCAGTTACAGAACTGGAAACACATGCTTATATCACATAAATATCGTGCTCAAAAATACCTAAATAAAAAGATGGAATTCACATCTAAGCAGCAAAAAATGTTTTCTGTTTGAATGGAAGGAATTAGTTGTGTGAAGAAGGTTCTGAAGTTCTCTTAATTTTTCTGCAAATTAATTGCGTAGTTTGTTCCAGCTCATCTCCTCTTAATATGAACTTATTGTCTAAAGTTCTACTAAATCTGCTAGATGTATTTTTAGTTTCTTGGAATACCTACAGAAATATTCAAATGTTTTCTTTCCCTGAATCTATTGCCTTGATACTCAGTGAAATATGAGTGAATGCCAGCGGAAGTCTTAATTTCTGTACCACAACATATGACTTGAAGCTATTTAGAAAATACCTTGTTTATGTTTGTTCTAGTTAAACACCTCTGGAGATTATGTGTGGTTATATTCTAGGAAACCAATGTAGAGCCTTAACTGAAGCTCACAGCTCTCATCCGAGATTTTCACACGTGCACGTGGAAAACATAGAAAGAGGCAGAAGCCACATCACATAGCTAGACTCAATCTGGATCGGTGCGAGCAGTAAGCTGTCTTTGAACATGAAAATCCCCTCTCATTGGACTAGCAATCAGCTAGGGAAAATAGTACTTAGGCTTTTTACAAGGACTGCGAATCGTAAGATTGTGCTGCTGATGATGTACTTGGGAAGCTGAAGTGTTGAGAGTTTAAAAACGCAAGAACCAACATAGTTTTTATCCTGCTTTTTGCTATTCACTACTAAGAATACTCTCATCTTTGATCTGGTTGCCTAGTCCTAGGCAAATCACAGTCTCATTTACTAGAACTCTGAATTTAATTTTGATTCCTTTTTTAATTTTTCTTCTTCCAGTTAGCAGACTCGAGGAGAGGGAGGCAGAACTCAAGAAAGAATACAATGCACTTCATTCAAGACATACAGAGGTAGGTCGTTATGCCAAGATGAATTCAGAGTATCTGTAAAAATGTAGATCTATGGAAAACTTCGTGTTGTGAGCAACTGGGAAAATTATTGGATGTTTTGGTTTATTCACTGATGCTTGGATGTTTGTATTGGTAATGTTGGTTGTAACCAGGCTTCATTTTGGTATGTAGTTTTTCTAATTCACATCTAAGTGTCTATTTCTCCATGTTAGTTTGATTACACGTTTGTCAATTTTATAGCTTTCTCAGATATTCAGAAGTTTTAAAAAACATAGGAATTTGCTTTTTCATATTTCAAAGGCGATTGTTCAAAGCACACTAACAACCTTCAGAGAAATAGACATGAAATTGCAATCTCAGTACTCTTTCCAGCAGTCTTCCGTGTTGGTTTTACTTGAACCATTGAAGGAACAAATACCTTAAAAAATTGGCCTCCTACTGAGATTCATGGTTAAAAGAAGTTCCTGCCATACTTATGGATAGCTATTGAAAACAGTATTTGCTAATGAAGATGGGACAAGCTTGACTTTGTTAAATTAAATAAGACCCACACTTTTTAAGTTGGTTCTAGAGCACAAAAGGGACTTGCGGCGCGTTGATTTTTAGCGGCATGTTGTCTTTCCCATGCAGGGACGCTTACTGCCTAACTAGTATACTTATTTTAGTGAGAAAATCACTAGGTTCTCTGAATAATTCTGATTAATCTGAAGCCCCAATATTGAGCACAGTTCTTCTCCTTGCTCTGATTGCTTTGCCTTTGTTTGAAAGGTCAGATAGCTGTTTTTAGATCGTCACTAGCAGTGGGGAATGCAATACTGACTGTTCCTAGTTCAAAAGACCACATGTGGGGAAGGGAAAAGCAAACACAGATGTCCGATTTGGTTACCTTTAATACTTCCTTAGCAATCTTAAGATGGGTATGTTTTCCTGACAATAGCTGAATGTGGCTTGGAACCACAACCAGCATATAGCTCTTGAGTATTGCATGACAAGATTTCTGCAGCTCTTAAAAATATTTGTATGTTTACTGAAATCCTAATGTATTTAAGATCATGTTTGTTACTAAATAGTTGCTTTAGAATGCTGCATCTGTTGAAAACTGGAAATTTAAGTAAAGTGAGAAGTGACCAAGCTTAATGCTGCCCGCTTAAATTTTACATCCTTTTGAATTGGAAGTACTTCATAGTACTGTGTGCTTGCAAAGTTTTGGTTTATTTTAGTTAGAACCTATGGGTACTATCACAATAGAAATAGCGCAGGTTTTTATTGAATCCTGTTTTGCAGAGTTCAAGATAACTAAATGTATTGGGCACCATTAATTTAATGAAATGCTAATGAAATTTTCTGACTTTTTATGTAGGTTTTGCTCCAAAATGGACAACAACCTCTGCTGGTTTGATTCCAATTTATTAAATGCTTTTACATCTTAAATTCACTTTCTTTGGTGTAGGGAGAGGTGTTTCCTTGGGCTTTATTATTACTGAGGTGACTATGTCCTTTCTTCATGAAGAAATAAGTTGTAATGCAACGTGGTGTATTCATACCTCTGTGCTCCTAAAATCAGGTCTCATGTTTTCTGTGCCCCTTCCTTTCAGCATGTTTACTTCCTTCTTTCTTTGTTTCCCAGTCTCAGCGTTCTTATTTTTTTCCTTTTGAATGTTTCACTTCTCTCCCTTTATGTTACGTAGCTTCTAAAACCAAAACCCCTTACCTTAGGTTATTTCTGGTTTTTGTCTATGAAGATTTTGATCTGTCTTTAGGTGACAAGTGTACACCTTACTAGAGGTACCCAAAGTTCTCAGACCACCAGCTGGCAGCTGCTGAAATACAACAGTATATTCAAGACAGGACATGGAGAGTTGATGGGGTAATGGGTTTGTGGGCTGCGAAAGCTCAGCTCTGGGAGCTAAGGCCAAAGAATAGCTACCAGGAGTGTGATTGTTTATAAAAGGTTGGGAGCCTTTTTAACAACTGTGTGACTAACCTCAGGAAGTTAACTAGATAACTCGTTATCTTCATTTGCAAAAGCATTTTTGAGCACAATTAGAGACACCATTGTCAATCTTGCAAAGTATGAACTTCCTGATGTATTTTAGTCATAGACTGTCTCAGGTCAGCATTTTAATGCTGGTATCTGGTGTGTGTTTAAGAGTCAGGGACTGAAATCCCTGGGGACTGGAAAGGACTGTCCGATAATAGTGCCCGTCTTCCCCCATCCCCTTTGTGATTTCCTGCTTCCCTTTCTCCCAACAAATTCTAGTGTTTTCGGTCTGTGTAGTAACTTTTTTTAATGCAAGATATTTTGGCCAATATCCAACCTACTTTAAGCATTAAGTTATCAAGTTTATTGGCTTAAATATGTCTATCACGGTACTTGTTTCTGAAACCTTTCTTACTTCCGTGTTTTTCTAGGAAGGAATACTTTTTTCCTTCTGAATCAGCTTCACCATTGTCTTCGCAAGCGATCCATCTTTGGTACTTACTGAAATGGCAATTGTTTTTCTTTCAATTGACCAAATAATGAACAAAGGATTAGAAAGGTTTTTTTTTTAGCTCTAAGATGTTGGCAGTGATTACTTTGATAGATGTCGTGTTAAAGATGCGACTTGACTGCATTTTCTGCAATCTTAATTTCTAGCAACTTTTCTCTATTCTGCCTGTCCTTCAGTATTTGCTTCCTCCCATTCCCTTCATTATTCTTTAATTCACAGCTTAGTATTTCAGGCTTGCATGTCTTTTTCTCTTCCAACTCTTGACTTCACCGGGGCTCTGTAACCATGTCTTCTTTCAGCACTAACCCTCCCTGCTTGTGGCTACCTCTTTGCTGGAGATCACTGCCCAGCAAGCTCGCTGGCTCAGCAGCTCATGGGAGTTTCACCTGAACAGTTTCAGTCAAAATGGACCAAGACCTGCTTAAACTGATTAAGCCGTGGGAAGTTAAACCAGTGATGCGAACCAGAGAACTGAATCCCTCACCCGCAGCGTGCGTTGTGATGAGTGCTGGGACTGCTCCTTGGAGCTCAGCCTGCCAGAGACAGGGCTCTGCGTTGCAGCTCCAGGGCACCAGCCTGCCCTAGCAACAAGGTGTCTCTGCAGCTGCCGACAGCAGGGCTGCCTTGACTTGTTAAAGCTCTGGGAAGAGGCTTTAGCCTTCTTCGCCCTTCTGTCAAATTAGCCTCTGTCTTTCTTGCTGCTCTTACAGAGTGGGAGATGAGCTAATGAGTGTGAGTGGAATATATCCCCTTAAGCTTCCTCCCCTGGCAAGTCTGTGCTTGAGCTAATTGGCTTGATTTTAAATGGATTAGGGTATGATACCCCGAGCGGTTGAGTTGGTAGATTGGAAGGTGGAGTGTAGTTGGGCATTTGGAGCAGGTAGTGGAGAGGATAACGTGTTCAGTCAGAACATAATGTGTGAACGCAGCCTGAACATGTTCCGACGTCCCTGTCATAATTCCCTGCTTAGTTAACATGCTCTGGTCCCTTGTCTGTCCTCTGCTTGCAGCGTATTTTGGTCTTGTGCTGATCTAATCCTCAGAACAGAGGAGCAATAAAGCAGCATGCTGGAGTTCCTTAACTTGAACTTCTGGAATTTAACTGTGCCAAGTCTCGTTTCTATCTTTCTCTGGCTATAAAGGGCCAGATGCAGGAAATGATCGTACAGCCACAAGGACAGTATGCTAGAAAGTTGAATGGTTGATAGTGCTCTAATCCAAAAATCTTTGGACCTTTGCTTTATAGACTTAGAAAGGAATTTTATTACTCGGTTATAGCTTTTATCTGAAACACTGTTCTGTTTAATAGAAAATTTACTTGTTGTATTACCTGTATAAAAGCAGTCTTGTCTTCTGCACGTACATGTTGGTGCTTTTTGCCTTTGCTGCAAAGAGATGATGCACTGCTACTAGAGACTCTTTCAGAGCAAACCCCCCAAGTAGGAGGTAAAGGGTCTTATTTTCTTTTTCTGCATAGTTAATGGGGCACACTTCATGACTATGGCACTGGCTTTTTAGAGGCTTGGCCGCGGACTGTTTTACGTTTGCTACTCAGTTGGGAAACTGAGGCAAAGCAGTACTTTAGCATCTACTTGAGAGTTGACTAACACCCTTGGCACTTCTCCGCACAGATTTCCAAAATAAAACTTTTTTTTTTTCTGTTTAAGGAAGTGATTCTTTTTATCCTTTGGGAAACACAAGGCAAAGATGGTTC
>NW_008824772.1:4589335-4650440 GCF_000699105.1 Pygoscelis adeliae
ACACAGAATACGGGCTTAGTTTAATGAAGCATAATTGGGCCATGGAAGTTTCTCAGTGTTTTGCGCTGATACAATGTGACAGAACAGTGAGCCTGTCTCTGGCATTGGGAATGTACTTTGTCAGGCTCATTTGGATAAACAGATATCCCCAGCAAGTCCCTGTTATAGGGAAACGGGAAGAGAAGGCTGAGTGGAGATGTCTAATTACAGTTGTGGTTAAGCATGGGTACCAGTCATAGTGGTTTTGAGATTAGACTCTAGGTACCTGTTCAAGCAAGTAGTTTTTTCTGAAGCCTTACGGTAAGCATTAACAGCCTGGATTTAGCCTGTATAAAGCCTGGATTTAACGTCTTTACATACTATTGTATCTGCCAGCAACATCACCTTATATGTGGATAAAGATGCATCAAACTCACCAGTGGGAATGATGCTTTTACTTAGGTGACAAGCTCACCATGAATCCTTAAAGGTAAAAGGTAGTTACATGGAAGTATGTTTAGGACTTTGGTACTGCATCAAGGAGATTCTAGAAATGTCTGTTACCTTAATAAATCTAGATTATGTGGGACACAGAAAGATCTATATATACACAGTTGGTCGCACGTTCCCAAAGGGAGGAGCCGCTTGTGCCAAACCTGATTGGATCCGCAGGATGAACAGCGAGGGCTGTAGCACAGAGCCTCGTCTGACAGTGAAAGAATTACTAAAACCTGTCCTGGGGGAGTTAAAGCATTGGCACAGAAAGGAAGGAGGAGTGAAAGAGAAAGGAAGGTATAAAGGAGATGCTCTCAACCTGGTTAAGGAAAAGGTGCAGGTAACAATAACCACAACATGGTATATACACATTTGTTTTTGACAAAGAAAGTATCAGGCTTGTGTACATTGGGAGCGGTCGTATTTGTAAGGGTAGGAATAGAAACTAGTGACAGGATGGTCATTGTCTTTCACTGAATGCTGAAGCTTAAGATGTAGAAAAACCTGTAACACTTTCCACAGTTGCAGAACTTGTCATGTGCTGTATGAGGAAACCAATCTGAGTATTTTTTGAGATGGAAAGACATTGCATTGCTATCACTTGCATTCGAAGGGAATGACTTTCCTATTCATGCTGTAATGTCTTCAAAAGCTCATTATAGTCAGTTTTTACATGTTGTGCTCTAAAATGAGCTAACACATGAATTGTGAAATGCTGTTAACTACATCAACTCAGAACTTCGAAGAATTACCTTATCTTTTATCCCCTCAACTAACGGTAATTGAGCAATGTATTTAATTACAACAGTGATGAAGAGTGGTCAGTGTTTATGATGTCTTCCTTGGGACAATTGGTCATATTCGAAATACTTGTGGACTTTAGGGGCAGCAAGGTGAGCTGTCAGTAGTAAAAGGTTATGGATGATTAAATATTGACTGTAGCTCTTACTGAAGAGAAGGGTGGTAGATGTAGCCTTTTATTTTTCATCTGTCTTTCAGTGTAACTTCAGTAAGAATTGCGCTGAGTAGAGAGCAATTATTCAATTTAGATCTATTTTTAAATTGTCAGTAATATTAATTCTTTTTCTTTGGATAGCTGAGTAATCTCAAAACATAGCAAAACTTTTGATCAAATTTTGAGCACTTGTGTTAATTCATTAGACTTTTTTTTTTTTGATCAGGATGGCACTTCAAGGATATGCTGAGTCTTGGAGTAATTTAGATTGAAAAGAGCCACTGGAGGTCATCTGGTTCAAATCCCAGTGGTTTTGGAGGGAGTCTTCAAAATTTTCTTGTAGATGAGCAGTTAGTGAGCTAACTTCCCAATAAGTTACAGTGTTTTTTTATTTCAGCCTTTTCATTAACTGATTTCTAGAAGTTGAGAATCCATGTGCTATGTCTCATGACTCTAGAGCACCAGCTGTGTAGCCGCCTCGTCCCCCCCGTCCCATGGGTAGGGAGGGAGGGTGAGGAACTTTGCTGCTTGTGGGCAATATTCCAGTATTGTCAGCTTTTATCCCTGGGACCCTGGATCGAGGCAGTCCGTGGACTTTACATGGTGGTACCACTGTTTTTCTGATTTTTGGGATAACACTCGTGTGTATAGCCTGGATCTGTGGACAAACTGTCGTGCTGCCCTGCACATGCACACATTTGGTTTTTATCTTATTTTTGTGTCCCTATAGCTTACGTGCTTTATGCTGAAGTGTGTGACCTTCAGATTTGCTTATTTTACCATCAGCAGTATTTTGATCTGCATAACGATACTAAACTACATAGTCCTTTAATTTGACCTGCCCTCTAGCCTCTCTATGTGGGTAATAAATATGATGAGACATTTCAGTAAACAAAGAATAGATTGAGGGGAGGGAAGAAAGTAGGTTAAACCATGTATTTTGCAAAACACACCCGGAATTTGTGCAGGTTTTACTGACCCTACTTTTTTTTTTTTCCCCCTTATGTGTTAGTTGTTCCCTGGAAAGGTACTAGTTACTCAAGTTCTGTTCACTAGCTAAAAAGCACCACAGATGTTCTGTGTAAAATTTTACTTAAAGAAACCAGTTGGTGTGCTGCAAATGGAAGTGTTTGCAAGTAGGTCAGCTTCTGTTCAGTAATATCTCCCTTGCATGATGAGGGAATACATGAACAGGATACAGAGTGGTCTAATGTGCATTTCAAAGTTAATGCATCATTTTTTTCCTGGAATTCCTGAATTAATTTTGATTATGATAAACTCTTGTAAAACTATGCACAGGAGCCATTGGAACACCTGATTTTGGTTGCTCGGTGGAAACGGAAAAACCAAGAAATGTGGATAGTTGAAGGTGGAGCTTTCAATTGTTTTGATTGCTTCTGTGTGTGAGCAAGCATTAAAAAAAATTCAGAAAGCAAATGAGATGGTCCAAGTAAAATGAAAATGCTGCATTTATATAATTTTGTTGGAGGACAAATTTTGTGAGCTTTTGACAGCAGTTAAAGTATATCATATAATGTTTCTCTAAAAATAGCAAGATTTTTGGGGGGGGGTCTGAATTATATTAATTAGTTCAGGTGAATGCTGGGAAAACCAGGATCTGTACGTAACCAGTATTTACCATATAAGTTACTGATTTATAAAATGTCCATCAATCAGGATGTCTTAAGCCAGTTTGCTCTACCAAAAAAAATCTCAGACTAAGAATATATATTCATATATAGCTAATGCTGGCAAGCAGTGTTTGTGGAGAAGCTGATATTAACTGAAGTTAGTAGCATCCGAAGGTCAAGCTTACTGGCCTTGGACACATCAGCCCCGACTTGAAAGTAACATGCAGATGTGGGTAAAAAAAATTCAGTCCTAATGTAGGCAAATGCCCCCCAAATAAAAGGTTATGTAATATTGGTTGTACAAGTGCCTGTTAATAACCCTATTCTAAAAGTGTGTGTATACCCTTTCTAGAATAGCAGAAGAAACTACAGTTTTGTAGAATAGGTATTTTTTTCTAGAGGAAGCCTTTGAGATGTGACCTCAATATGTCTCAGGAAAAAAATACACTAAGTTCTTCTGCAATACACCTATGATTTCTTTCCTTCTGTCTCTTTTTTTTTTTTTTTTTTTTTTGCTCCTGGTGCCCTATTCATCTTTGAATGCGAGTGCAGAAATGCTAAAAATGCCAAATGTCATGTAGGCTTCTCTTCAGGCTTTCCCAGCTTTCATTTCAAAGACATATGTCCAAACTAACCTTTTGGAGTGATGCAGTGGTACTTGTTACTTCTCCCCATGCCCGTCCTGGATCAGTTACATCCGAGTAGCATCATCCTTTGGCCGATTGGAACCGGGGTTCATTGGCTAAGTCATGACTGCAGGAGTTGGCCTGTGGCTGTCTCTCTTAAAAGAAAGAGAGCAAGCAAGCAAAGCTCTTCTCGAATGCTAAAAATCCACACGCTCTCGGTCCTTTTTATGAGATGTCAGTCTAGATAATTTAAAACCAAAGCTTTCTGTATTCTCTGTAAGTGAACTTAAATTTATTTGGATGTTGGAAGGAAAAAAGAGAAGAGATGCTGACTTCGTATTTCTGCCTATGGAAATAATCTGATTCTTAGTTTGTAGATTCATTATGTTTAATATTTGAGGTGCATATTGTCTGACCTTTGCAGTTAGGCTATAGTGAAATGTATTGTGTGTCATATAGTAAATTTTTATATCTGTTGGGCATAGAGGTCTTAAACAGCCTCTGAAACGGATTTGAACATGGCACTTCTGTTCAAAACTCTTGTTTGTAGTACCACGTGCACTTTGTGTGCCCTTAGGATGTTTCCTGTGCATGAATGCACGAGTAAGTTCTCAAATTTTTTTATTTATTACGGGCTTCTCTTCTGGTTTGTGGTTTTACACACTGTATAATTTTGCTGTTTTCTTTACCTGTTTCTTTAATGTTTCTGAATGCTTTTACTATTTTTAGCACTACAGGGGAAGATTATATTGTATTGGCCAAGAATTGTGCAGTTGTAGTAAAAGTAAATGGTATTAAAAATTTCTTGCTGTTTCTCTGTCATTTTAAACAGATGATTCACAATTATATGGAGCACTTGGAAAGAACCAAACTTCATCAGCTAACAGGGGGTGATCAGCTAGAATCCACAACACACAGTAGAATTAGGTAAGCTATTTATTACGCTCTCACCCTGAAATGAAAGGAAAAAAATCCATTCATTTGTGTTTGCAAGACTTTGTTCTTTAATCCTACAACAACGGTTTGGCTGAATCGGAAAGATTTGTTGTATGATTGGAATGCGGTAAGAGAATAGTGTAGAAATCAGTAGAAAGAGGCTTTTGCTGTTGTACTGCTGAACGTTGAGTTACACTTTGTACATTAGCCTTAAACAATTTCGGCTTTTTTGAGTGTTTGCGTTCGGGTAGGCAGGGAAAATGTCAGCAGCTGTGCCGAAATAATTGATATCCTGCCATGGCTTTGTGTGCAGGTTGGTGAAGGTGCGTATCGTGGTACCCATTTGTTCTAAGGGCTTGTGTGAATGTATTATGCAGATTTTGAAGCTTTCTAGCCTATGAACTCTGCGTGGAAGGAGGGGAGAATAACTCCAGGGCTGGCTGTGTCTCTGCGTTGCTGCATAGATGCTGCGAGGAGCCCGGCGGCTCCCGGCGCGAGGGGGAGGAGAGCGGTGATGTCATTGCTCTGGAGCTGCTGCAGAAGAGTGGAAAGCTGCTGCTGATGGCATTGTTTTTGTGGCAGCGGCTGAATGACAGACTTTGCCTACAAAGATACACCCTCGGCCCCTGTGTAGCCTTCTCGGTTCCGGCGTTTCACCATGCCAGCACAGCGCCATGAATCCTGGATGCATGCTGCTATTTGTGTTTGGCTTCGTTGGCGGGGCGGTGGTCATTAATTCGGCTATCTTGGTATCTCTCTCGGTTTTGCTGCTTGTGCACTTTTCTATTTCTACTGGTGTGCCAGCTCTGACGCAGAACCTACCAAGGATACTCAGGTACTCTGACCTACTGAACCTTGGCTTCATGCGCTCTTTCTTTTTCTCTGCTTTCCGTTTTCCTTTCAAACAGAAAGAGCAAGGATAAATTAGAGACGTAAATTGTGTATAAATTTCAAGTTCTTTTGTAAACATAATATTTATGGACTGGGATATGGCAATATATTTTTTTATACACTCAAATTTCATTGCCTTTTATTTAAGCAAGTACAAGGTCAGCTTATGTATTTTTTTTTTTTTAGAAAGCTATTACATTCATTTATGGTAACCTGCAAAAAAAGCTGTGATGATAATAATGTCGTGGATAAAGCTCACGTTCAGTGTATTGTCAGGTACTTGGCTGACTTTGTTTAGCCATAAATGTATGCAGTCTGAAGCCTTAAATTACACTTTTTTTTAATCAAAAGAATTATGTAAGATCAGTCAATTGATGATCTGCTCAAAACCACAGTAATTAATTGGTTACATTGTTTTAAAAAAATGTGGTTGTTGGTTGGTGGGGAAAAAAAAATATTTCATTATTTAAACATTAGAGCTCTTAAAGCCTATTCACTATTGTTCAGCCAAATGTTATCCTCTCCTTTTTCTGTACTTGCATGGCAAGCTGCCAACTCTGTCCGTCCCCCCTCAAGTTACGTTCTGTTTGTCCTAGTTGCCTGGAGCAGTAGCAGAGATGCATTAGAATATTGTGACCAAAAGTAGTCTTGACATGTTTTAGTGCTATAATTACAAGTGGAAAACAGCTGGAAAAGTTTTAAGATGTAGTTTTCTGACCTGAAAACCTGACATACTTTAACTGTGGTTGTAAATTTAATAGTAAACTTTATTTAAAAAGGGAAAAATGCTGGAAAATAGTGTTCTCTGAAGGAGCTATGTGACTTTTTCTCCTTAAAACATGGTGCATGTAGACTTTCTATGGTAGTATGCTTCTAACTTGGGTCTCTGAACACAGAAGGGTTGTTCCAAAGGTTTAAAGCCAATCAATACATAAAAGAAATACCAATTATGATAATAAATGTATATGAATATTAAAATACAAAGAAATAAATTTAAAGTGTAACACTATAGACTGATTTAGTTAGTAAAGCTGTGCTTGTTGAAAGGGGGGGAAACCAAACCCAAAACAAATAACCCCCAACTCAATAAAAAAAAAGGCAAAATATTGGACTTCATGTTCAGTAACTTCTATTAGATTTTTTTTTATACTTAAGTGGTCAGATGGTTTAAGAAATAGGGTTTTTTTTGTAATGTGCTTTTGCTCCCCTGGAGAATATTTAATGAATTTGAAGGGTTTTGGTAAGCTATGCTTTTTCCTGCCCCTAGTAATTTGTTTTAGGAATTACAGGAATTGGAACTCAGTTCCTTAGTCTTTTATTAATTTAAAAATGATAAAAATAGAGGATGAAGGAATCTAATTGTAGAAGAACTGTTTCTATTTTTTAACACTAGTTGGGTTTTAGAACAGAGCATCTGGTTGCTTATTCTAAAGGTTCCTGTAAATGCTTCAATACATCACTTCAGAATATTAGCTTAGGCTTTTAGAACACGTGCCTGCCTTCTGCTCACTGTGATATTTTCAGATATTTCCTGGACATTGGGGCAGTAGAAGGGGTTCTTTGCTTTCTGGTTAACAACCAGTGAAATAAGTTGAAATTGCTGCAGTCTCATCAGATAATTTCTTTTAATGGAGACATGCACATAATAACCTTCACTTGCAAAACAAGCCCCCTTTTCAAACTTCATTTGCTGTGTAGTCTTGCGATGCACCTGAACTGTGTTCTTAGCACATCAAAATATGTTCATTATAAAATTTATTTAAAACTATTCTGCAAAAAAGCAAATGTCAGTTGTGAACTTTTTGGTACCCATTTTGTTTAAATTCTTTCTTCTGAAGACTGCAAAGAAGATAAGCTTTGTGGCATATCCTGCAAGTAAGCAAATCTGTCTGCCCCGAACCGTTGCTGCGGGAGGCGTTTTCCAAAGCGAAGGGCCCTTCACAATGCGTGCTTTATCACCGCCTTTCTTGTCCACTGAAGGGCTGCTTTTTTTCCTTTTTTTGTTGCTGGACTTCTTAACCAATGAAATGGTTTCAGTCTGTCTTTTGACATAATCTCAGCTTATGTGGTGTGTCTTTTGTTCCCCACACGCATTAGGGTTGTGGGAAATCTAAAGAAAAGCAGAACCTGTTACAATGGCGGGAATCGTTGGAATCACATTCGGTGTAATTCTGTGGCTGTTTTTGGTGAAGACTTTTCAGCACAGTTAGTTTGCAGATGCTGGAACAGCATCTGATGCTTTTTATTTTGTAACCTTGACTGATTTTGCTTTACTCCCTTTGCTGCCTGCTTTGCTCTGCTAAACTACTTCCGAATTAACAATGTAGCTTGGAATAATATTTATGGAAGGCCCAGATACATGCAATGTGAGAATTAGTTGCAAAGACTTTTCTGACAGGGAGTATCTTTGTACACCTGTACCGGAAAGGTTCATGCCAATTAAGATTGTTTGCTATTTGAACATTGGTTCTTTTGGTGATGTAAAACTTACCAAAAGGAGCTTGCTGCTTAATTGCTAAATACAATCCCTTCTTGACTACCTTTTCTTCTAAATAAACAAAAAAGAACCCAAAACAAAACCAAAAAAATTTATAAAAGTGCTTAGCTTTTCCTTTTGCTTTTCAACATTCCGTTTCATATTTTTGCATATAACTTGTATGCAGATACTAATTCTGCACAGAATTGTGCCTAGGTTATGTTTAATTTGTGAAACGCATTGCAAAAGAAAGTATATGTGGTTGTGATTTGACTTTTTATAATGCTAAAATGTGAGATCTCTCAAATCTTAATATTTTGTCTGAATTGCCTCTGCAGGGGTACTTACAGACAACGCTTTCTCAAGAAGCATAATTTTCTGCCATTTCTTGTGCACACTTTTATCTTCTGTCTTTAGTGTACTTAAAGCTGTGCTAGTTGATTACAGTCCTTTTTTCTGTGTTGCATTGTTCTGACTGAACAAATACTTTGCTTTATCTCAATTCTATGCCTGGCTGATATTTTTCCTTTTCAGGGCTGGCTGTAGCATCCTATGAATTGCGTTCTACACAATGTTTTTGTCTCTCGCTAGCAGGAAGAATTAATCCTTTTGTTCACTGATCACACTACTGACAGCAAGATTGACTTGGGGATTTTTTTTTTTATACGAAGCTTTGGAATTTCCAAATGTTGTTTGCCATAGAGAAGTGATAAAGACAGCAGAGGTGGTGAAGAGTTGGGATGAAGTCATTTGCCTTACTGGCACAAGCTTTTGTGTAGCTTGTTTTGAACTGATCTTGGTTAAAACTATGCAATTTTTGGCTGGGCTAGTTTTAACATTGGTAATTCCTTGACCCAGTTTTTTTCAGTTATACAAATCCATGTAATTCCTGTGATCTTCAGAAGAAAAATACCATAAATTTTGAGAAGAGTTGATTGTTTACAACTTTCCCAAATGCTTCAGTTAATGATATAGCTGTTGGCTGTCATAGAAGTTATGTGGTACTGTATCTTGCAAAAAAAAAAAAAAGCCAAATGGTATTTTTAAGAGTGGTTGCTGAAAACTGTAATTTAATCTGAAATAAGGAAATGTTTTCATCTTATACTTCTGTTTGTGTTCCACTTCTGTAAAACTTGTTTACTATAGATTAGCTTTGGTGCAATCAATAACTGCTGCCTAAAGCCATGAAATAGACTATTTGCAATTAAATAATGTGAAATGAGGAATTATGTGCTGTAATACAAACTGTGTATGCTACATTGTATAGTTAATAGAGCATAACGTATGAATGTTTGAACCTATAATTTTACCACTTCCCTGCTGATTTCAGAGGCGTACAGGAAAATAAATTATGTGACATCTGAAATGGCTGATGAAACCTGTCTCCCTTTCAAACAGAAAGGAGCGCCCGATATCACTGGGCATCTTCCCATTACCTCCAGGAGATGCACTACTTACGCCTGAAACTCAGAGAGAAGCGGGGGAAACGCCTGGGTCAGAGCACTGGAAATTCCACGAGCTAAGCCAGCCACGGTCCCACACAAGCCTAAAGGTGAGCACTCAGCTTGGCTGCCTTGTGCGTTAGGAGAAACTCCCATAAACAGGTTAGATCCTTAGTGGGGGAGAAAAGGGAAGTTGAAGGGGAGGAGGGAAAACCCTAAATCATCTTTGTGTAAGCCAAGTATGTTGCTTACTCAAATGAGCTTTGAGGGAACTTACTGGAAGAAACGGAGTTGGGGTTGCGTTTTCTGAATGAGTGGTAATACGGGCTAGTTCTCTTACTCACAGGAGTGGGTTTCTTCTTTCTGAGGAGCCTTTCCAAAGGTCAGTCTCTTGTTCTTTACACATTAGATATGTAACTAGACAGCGTAAACAGGTCTGCTGGTTTAATATCCTTTTAGAAGGGAAACTTTGATTACTACACGGGCAGTACTCTTAACGCAGCCTCTGCCTACTATCAGGCGTATAGCGTAGGTATACCGCAGAGTTGAGAATGACCTAACTTTCCTAAATTAGCCTGTGATTATAATTTCCCTTACATGTCGCTTGGCTATAATTCCTGCAATTGTTCTGTGTTCCAACAGTGAAAGGGTGGCATAGAACAAGCTGCAGAAATGGAAAACTGTGGGAGTGGTGTTGGAGTGTGAATCTGGCAGTCGGGACTAGGGTGCACTAACAGCACAGCAGGAGAGGGATCTGCAGGGTGAAGAACCCCAGAATGTGTAAAGCCTCCCTATATCTTTATGTTGATGAGGTTTTTTTGGAAGACTATGAATGTACTTTTATTTCTGAAAAGGCATACAGCTGAGGGGAATTTCCTCCTAAGTGAACTTAAGACCTAGCAGGGGAATATTAAACTGATAAGAATTAAAAAAACTATCCAGACATAATTGGAACCCAGACTTTTTTTTTTTGCCTAGAGGTCATATGGAGATAATGGGAAGTGTAAGTAATGGTTAATTATAAACATATCAAAGTGACAACAGGAATTTGGATCTAAAAATTGTCACTTAACAAACTCTTGGCTAGGACCATTTTTGGATCTTGAATTTGTCCTATTCCCTTTGTCCTGTGTCAATTAACATCAATAAATCGACAGACTTTCGGAGAGCTGACTGAAATGCAACTTAAAAGTTATGACTAAGAGTAAGTGGAGATGAGGTATAAAGGGAAGTCTCCAATCCCATCCTGTCCCCTCAGAAAACTATATTTAACCAGAAATCTTGTCAAAATAGGCTTCTTGGTATAGTTCTTCACAAAATAATGTGCTGCTAAAAGAGAATATACAAAACAGCACAGACTGTAATTTTTCAAACCTAGTTAGAATAAGTTCCTTAGGTCCAAAGCAGCATCTTTGCTTTTTAGCTGGGAATGTAAAGTACTTCTGAAGTGAACGTGTTGAATAACATGATATATTGGAGTCATAACCAGAATTTGAAACTTTTTTTCTCTAATACTTTTCTTTCCTCTAAGTACTTTTAACATCAAGTACAAGGCACAAGTAAGATTCTGCTGCTTTCAGGCATCTGTTTTCCATTCATGCACAAGCATTTCATTAATAGTCAGTGTTTCCTCTAAGAGCATCACAAAGAGTAGGTGTCAGGGAGAAACCCAGAGTAAAAAGACTGGGTATCCTGTAGCTTGTACAGTAGTGACATTGCTGGATGTCATTGTTAAGACAACATACAATCATGTACCATTCATTCTCATCTGCTTATTACTGCAAAGCATTGCAGATGAGCTACTGCTTCAGATTTAATTATCTAATTTTTAAACTAACTTTTCTTTTTTCAGGAAAAGTCTTCTGGCAACATTGCCAAAAAAGTCAAACTTGCTAAGTCAACCTAGCATTGACTTTGAGATATTTTGATTAATTCATTGTCACTTAATGGAATTGCATTTCATTTTCATTACTTCTAGAACAAACATTCATGATAGTTTAATCAGTATAGTTTCCAAGAGTTAGCTAGAAAAATACAGTAGATAATAAAGTCAGAAATGTAAAATAGATGGGATTATTTGAAATTCCTTTAAGGAAAGGACCCTTCTCTTTGTTGTTTTCTCTTGCGCTATCAAGCTGGTTTTCTTGAGCTTTGTGTGTGAAAGTCAGTGATCAGTCTGTGCTGCATCAGTTAGTGGATGCCTTTTGAATACAAAGATGTGGAAGTGTTTGAACAGAGCCAACAGCTCTGTTGAGGTTTTATTCCCTGTTTGTGTGAACTCTGGATTCCCTTGGTAAGGGATACCATTTCCTCCCTTCTGTATCTGCTTGCTGAAGTATGAATCATTATCCAGCGGCTGAACTTCACCAATTCAAAAGGCAATTGGGGAAATCGTGTAGCTTTTTTTTTTTTTTTTTGGAGAGGACCTAACACCTTAATATGTCGGGTTTGCCTTGTATTACTATGGGTAGGTGTACATGTTTTATTCCTTTAGAGGCATCTGTTAGTTGACTATATTTCTGAATAATTTTTTCAGAATATCAAATATTAATAATTTGTTATTTTGGAATTTACTAAAAAAGGATGAAAACTGGAAGTAATTGATAGGCAGGTCTTGAAAGTGCTGAATTTTGTTTCTAAGGCTTGCAAATTCCATGTGGGGATGTCACTATAGGATGCAAGCTTTTCATTTATGCTGATACACATAAATGCATGTTTTCCCCCCTGACCTCACAAATTAAAATCTTATCTTGCCAGGAAGTTCCAAAAGTAAAAATTTAGAAATTACAATTCTTAGTAATCTTACACTAAGTACAAATGAGAGAATGTGTCTATATGCAGGTTTCTCTTGTATTTTTTTAATAACCTTAAAATTCAGTTTCACTTCCTTCTCAAGAAGGGATGCTAGCAGTACAATGAATTGATGCTTCACAAAGTCTGAATTTGCTTCATTCTTGACAAGTTTTGGTTTCCTGAGCTAACAGATATGTCCTCTTTAAATGTCACAGACTTGTCTAGGAGCCTTGCTTTCACCTCTGATTCCCAAACAAAACCCTAAAAGAATGTTTTATCAAAACTTACCATTCTGCCTTCATTTTGCACATACCGGTCTCAGTGTTTCATCTTGATTTTTCCCAAGGAGATTCCTCTAATGCTGTATACTAGAAAATATTGGCCTAAAGAGACTAATTTGTTTTCATACCTGCAGTGAGATCTGGTTCACTGTTACGTACTATTTAAGTCATAGTTAAGACGTCTGGATGCTGGTATGGCTCTGGTCATGAATGAGGGGTGAAATGTGAATGAAAGGAGACAAGGTCCAGAAAAGGGCTATTAGTATTACCAGGTAGTAGCCTCTAGGTCTATCAAACACAGTCTAGCCTGCCCTCGAACACAGTGCCTGATGCAGCCCTGTCTGAGTAATGATCGTGAGTCCAGCAGCTGGGTTCATAACCACACTTGTGGTTCTTCATGCAGCGTCACTGCAATGTAAGCTGTTGCCAGGAATCAGCTTCTAAGAAGGAGCTATTTACTGATGTTCCATAGTTGATCCGGAATCTGACTGGACAAGCAGTCACTGCGGTTCAATGTCTCATTCCCAATGTCATCCAGGGCTTACAGTTCCGACTGGAAAGCACGTAAAAACAGTTTGAGTGAAGTGCTTGCAAATACTATACTTTTATATTGGTTAAATCCATGTTCTGCATCAGTGCCTCAAATGTCTACTTTTCAAGAAGCTGTTTTAAGATATTTAAGATATTTAAGAATTTGGCAGTACTGGCTTAAAGTATTCTTTCCATTCCTGTTTCTTTGCATATGCATATTCTTCAGTAAAACACAATTTTGGTGTTTGTTCTTTAGTTTATATGCCTAACTCTTCTAATAATACTTTAATTTGTCTTCATTTTTTTAATGGTAATGTTCAATTTTAGGATGAGCTTTCTGATATTAGCCAAGCAGGCTCAAAATCTACTACTCCAGCATCCACAGCTGCTTCAGATGTACCTGTACTGCCTGCTGAAACTCCTCAACAGGAAGATGTTGAAGGGCTTGCAAAGGACACAGATATGCCGAATGAGAAGCTGGACGTAAGCAAGAATATTGAAGTACAGGTAGTTCAAGAGACAAGAAACGTGTCCACTGGTGAGCTGCTTTAACTTTTTAGTATATGGTTACTATGGACCTCATATTTAATCTGTTACGAAATATCTTAATTGTTGTGCCACAAATAAGAAATGTCTTTTTACTCAATATTTTTAGGAGTATAGAATATTGGTAAGAGATACAAGTCTGTTGTTTATTGGTGGCTTTAGTCCTTATTTTTCTAGAATCAGAATTATTTATGACATTTCCTTGTAAACAGCAGAAGTGGCACTCATCTAGACACAAAAAGTCATGAGAAGAGAGACATCTGCTTGGTTTCGATCGCAGAAATAGTGGGAAATAACTACCGTTGGATGACTTAAGTTAAATTCAGGAGAGACTTAGAAATTCCAGTGTCTGTACTAAAGTATCAAAATCCATAGGTCTTCTCATTTCATTACCTTGATAAGTCTTTGAACAGGAGTATATTAATTTGGTGATGGATTAATAACAACTACATGTAGATAATGTCATATGTCACAGTGATTTTTGTTTTATGGAGACATACCACTTGCTTTTCCCTAGGTGGAAACGAAAATGAAGAAAAATCTGAAGTTCAGGCAATCATTGAGTCAACTCCGGAGTTGGATATGGATAAAGATCTCAGTGGATATAAGGGTTCCAGGTAAGTTGTGTGTTGTGATTGGAGGAGGAAGACCAATTTTAGAAGGTACCAGGCTTCGGTTTTGAATTCATGACTTGTTTAGAAACTTTACCGGACTGAGATATCATGCATTATATAATGAATCTCCTACTTCTGTGACCTTACTTCCCCAAATTCCTCAGGAGTTTTTAAGTGCAACAGCAGTTCTTCATTTTGTTGCTATACCTGATGAATGTTCAGGGTACTTCGTATTACAGCAGACTTAAGAATGCTTAAATATTCTTTCCATGTTTCAAGCAAAGGGTCTATACCAAGAGGCCTTTTCTTCCTAGATCAAGGTTTCAAGGTACTGGCAGTTTCCAAGCTGGGCCCTTGTGTTTTCACCCATATCTTTAAAATCTGGATTTATGACTGGCTTTGCAAATGTTGCAGCATTTATTTATCACATTCTGGTGGTGGAATCCCAGTGTTGGCAGAATGCTTTTGCCTGAGTCTGCTTCTTTGCAGGCTTTTGCTTGTGAAGGATAACATTTCTTTCAAAAGCTCTAAAGCCCCATAAAAAATAAACAGGTGCTGTTTTAGTAGCGGGAGGAGTGTCTGATCTTCTAGGCAAGTCCTGAACAATTTAGGGTCTAGCCACAAGTCCTTCAAATACGTTGTGTTTCATTCTTGTGATCAGATGAAAAAATGACCTTGTATAGTGAATGTTAATGGCGTAAGATCTTTGTGTGAAAGAAGCCCCCTTTCTGGCCAGAGGAATACTTTAATCTCTATTTGGTTCTCTTGCGTTCTTGTTATATTAAATGACTTCCAGTTTGGCTGAGCTGTCTGTTCTTTAAGCGTTTGGGCTGACTAAGTCCTGACGGGGCTGAATTTCTGTACGCCAAAACTTGATATGCTTTAATTTATTAAAATCCTGACCAGCTCAAAATCAGCAGCTACCTCAAGTTTGGGATCTTGATGCCAAAGTAGTATTTGAAAATAGAATCCAGGACTCTAAGCTAACTGAAAGCTTCTGAAAATTTTACTTCTGTTTTTTTTGGGGGGGATAACAAATGAACTACTGGTAAAAACACAGAAAACTTTCTTCAATGTGGGAATGTTTTCTTTCTGCTTTTTTATGTCTTGTTTTAATCCTTTGAATAGCACTCCTACCAAAGGCATAGAGAACAAAGCATTTGACCGTAATACAGAGTCACTCTTTGAAGAGCTGTCATCTGCTGGTTCTGGCCTAATTGGAGATGTGGATGAAGGTGCAGATTTACTGGGTAAGAAAGGTTATTTAAAGAGGAATTTTCCTTGTTAGTGGAGTGCTTAATTATCCTTGCTGGATTTACTGTTAGGATTCATTTGCATTAAAATCTTTTGAGTATCATCGTAAGGTGGTTATTGGAATGCAAAAAACAGGAGGTGGTGTTTGTTCTTTCAGTATAATGATATCAGCCTTAATCTTTTGGGGCCGTTCTTATGCTATTGTCTATTTCAGTGTTCCGTATTTGTTCTCTGACACAAGGATTTTTATCTTGAGCGAGGGTTTTTATCTTGAACTAATTTTAGGTAGTTTAATTCAGATTGTGCCCAATCTGTAATGGCCTGGCTTTATCACCTCTCTATGGAATTTAACTTTTAAGAGAGAATTGCAGCAGAATGCAATGGTGGTAATTTGAGAATCAAACCATTAATTGAAAGGGGAGGGGGAACCCACATTTCTCTTGCCCCGAAGCAGCTTGCTGCTACTTGTGTGCTGACTGAACAAAATGTAAGTTTTGGGAATATGAGTTGACCAGGAGCAAAAATGTCATTAAAAGAAGGATCTTTCTGTAACAAGATATTTTTAGCCATATCAGTGTTCAGGCCTCATTTTGAAATAATGAAAGCTGGTACTATGGAGTGTATAAAATGCAGATGCAACTCTTGTGTGTTTTACAAATGGGCTGTATACAGAAAATCAGCAGTTTCTTTGTTTCTGTTGTCTGACCTGGCAAAAATACAGATTTTTAGTAGTATTCCTTAGAAGTGTTGTGTGTGCAGTCTGGATTTCTGGTTGTTCAGTGTTCCACCAGAAACTTTTTTTACATCCAGTAGGTGACATTTCTGCAAAGTATTACTCACTGGGAGTAATGGGCCTATCTCCAGTCTGAGAGATGGTTTTTCTTTCTTGTCACTCCCTGCTGCTTTGAATCCTGCGCAGTGAGGACCACCACATCCTCGCTGGAACATACTTCATCCAAAACTCTTGCACTCTGTTGTCACAGGGACAACTAATGACATATTCTGCATGCAAAAATATAGATACTGGAGAAGTATTAACATATAGCAACTTCTGTCCCTTAGCTACGTGATAAATTGTTTAAAGAAATCAAATTACACTCAGGACTTCCTGATAATAGATGCTTTGTTTTCCATGAGCAAAAATAATATACTTTTTAGTATACTGTATCAAAAGTTTGTCACTGACTTCGTTACCATTTTCTGTAGAACTACCACTAGAAACACCGGTGTGTGCAAAATGAACACATTGTTATAACTGCATTTGTTACGCAGAATGTGTTGGTCTAAAAGTTTTACTATAGAATCGTGATTTCACTTTGAGCACAACCATAGTCCAAATTACTCTGTTACTTAAAAGCCACATCTGCATCCAGGATAGTCGGTATGTTTCAAGCATTTGGATCTGTTCTAAGTGAGCATTAAATTTTAGTTTGGAGTTCTGTAAAAGTAGTTAATTGGGATTCTCTAATCTGTTTTCTCTTGGGCTGCATACCCAGGGGAATATTCTGGTGTGTATGCTTCTTTTTTAAAAAAAATTCTTTGAAATCTGTTGCTTCTACAGTTAGGCGTTCTTGGCTGCTGCTCTCATAAAATACATTCTCTGCATTTTTTTCCCTGCTTGATAACTTTTTTTTTTGCCTTTGCACTCTTGGCTTTCTAGTTTTTGTTCTTGCATTATAAAGGATCCTGAAACCTGTTGGCAGTGATCCTAGGTACTTTTACCTGTGAATACTGAAAACATTTA
This sequence comes from Pygoscelis adeliae, assembly GCF_000699105.1. NCBI lineage: Eukaryota > Metazoa > Chordata > Aves > Sphenisciformes > Spheniscidae > Pygoscelis > Pygoscelis adeliae. Next base: position 4,606,530 of record NW_008824772.1, read on the forward strand.
AAAAGCAATAGCCGCTTGAATAAAACCTCTTGATGACTGTAGTGCAGGCGATTTCTCCAGATATTGATAAAGTAAAAATAGCTGATTTAAGTTCCTTCACTTTTAAATGTCATTTACTTTTAATCCAAAACCCAGAGAGAGAAATTCCAAAAGAGGGAACTTTGACTTCCATGTCTATTTTTGATACTTTTTTATTGTTATCCAAATATCTTTTAAGTCTTCTGTTACCAAAGTTGCTTAGAAGATTGTGTTCTTAGAGTATTATAAAAGGTCTCCACCATTAAGATACTGTTTTCATTTGCTGTGTTAATCTTGAATTAGCATAATTTCTGCCATTATCAGTGTGGTAATTATTTTGCTGTGCAAGATGTAAAATAATTATTTTCTGCCTGAAAGTTTATCTTTTTAAAATCCTGCAAATTATATTATTTTAGGCATGCAAACAATAGGGTGAGAAATTATTTTCCAGAAATTTAAATAATATTGAAGTAGTTACATAGAGAGTTAAGATCACTTTTTTCCATAGTAGCATATTAATTTGAAACTTTACTGAATGGCTTAGCATTTCTTCCAAGTACTGTGCTTCTAAATTATTTCACAGAAAATGAGATAGACTTCTATTAAGTTACTGATTTTTATAAGAGGTCTAACCAATAGAAACGGTTGTGACAAACTTAACTTTTTTAACATCTGTCTTTCGTATAAATCCTGCTTCTAATCACATCACATTCCACTTCAAATTTTTGGTGATGGCTTTGTTTTAATTCACTCTTACTTTATAAGTCTAAATATTTTATTGCTCTTCACTCATACCACACCTTACATGAAATGTTTCTTGTTCTTGTTTTTGCTCTACATGGAATGCATGGGCTTAAAAGACCATAATTTCTTTGGTAAGGTATCATTTGCTCTGGGGAAATCTGCAGGGCTTTCGCAATCTGAGCTTTATAATTCAGCATGTCTTGTGTCTATATCTGATAACTTTTGTTTCTAACGCAGTATAAAAGTCCAGCATTTTAAACTTAACTTCTTGTGGGCTAATACTTCCCCAGTAAATGCCATGTTTGGTTTTTGACTTAGTGGTACTGTAACCTCTTCGAAATGTATAGAATAGGTGGAGGTAGCACTAGCCTGTGGTTAGCCAGGGTCGCCTTTAGGCTTTAACTGAAGGCAGATTGGGAAGAAGGTGGAGGGGAAAGCTAACTGTAGAAGGTAGGTCCTGAAACTTCAGACAGCTTACAGTTTTTCTGATGAGTTTGTCATATTTAAAATTAATCTGTTTTTAGAAAATGGAAAAACATAGGTTTTGTAAAAACATCCATTTTATCTGCTAATTTCGTGTGTTTGTTTCCTTTGGAAAGGAATGGGTCGGGAGGTTGAAAACCTTATTTTGGAAAACACTCAGCTGTTGGAGACAAAGTAAGTAAGAACGTGTGTGTAGAAAATACTGACCACCTCTGTTATTTTTTAACGTCTTCGTACACAGAAAGTTGAAATTATACATATATGCTTTCAGTTCTAAGAGTAGTGGTGGTATAAGTATTTTGAATTTGTAGGTATATTTGGCTAAATGTATAGCTTAGTTGGTATTCTTCTAGAAATTAAGGACCTGAGAAGCAAAAGCTGCTTTTATCCTTGTAAGGCTACAAGAAATGCAGTGCTGTGTCCCAGTGAGATCAACTCCCTGCCTTTTCTGTCAGAAACACAGCTGTAACTGCAGAAGTTAATCCACTGGAGCACTGTTGAGGAATTCAACCTCTAAGCAAACTGTTCTGATTTATCAGTACTTTTTTCTAATACGGAGGTGTGAATGTGTTTGAGCATTTGAGATTTGGGGGGAAAGGGTTGTTTGCCCTGTTTTAGAGAGCTCTATCTCTTTACAGCAGCTCTATGTAAGAAATTGGTAGGTCTTCAAATTCAAGAATAAAACTGGGCTGAAGCTAAACTGTGACACCATAGTCATCCTTGTAATGGTGTATTTTAAATGTTTGTGTAGAAATGCACTGAATGTAGTGAAGAATGATTTGATAGCAAAGGTGGATGAACTGACCTGTGAGAAGGATGTACTACAAGGTGAATTAGAGGCTGTAAAACAAGCAAAACAAAAGCTTGAAGAGAAGAACAAGGAACTAGAAGAAGAGCTGAGAAAGTAAGTTTAATTCCATGGTTGTGAAAAAGAAAGGGGAAAAAAAAAACCCAGTGTGGTATCTAATGCAGCTATTTTTTATTTTGTATTTAGAGCTCGTGCAGAAGCAGAGGAAGCAAGACAGAAAGCTAAAGAGGATGATGATGTAGGTGTATGTGTGTATGTGTATTTTTGTATGTATAATCCACAATGGGACATTAGAAGCTCACATGTGTTTAGTGAGTGCTACTAAACTTTACTGCTTATAAGTAGTGGTGAACTTCCTCCGTGTATAGAAAAGATAGAAAATCTAAAGAGCACAAGTGAACTTAAACTGACCATGTCTAGTTTTCTTTCTTTCCTCTCTGCCCATTATTGTATGTCACATTCTTTTTGAAGAACTGTTTTTTATTCAGATTATACTACATACAAAGGATGTGAGGAGAGGAAGGTAAAATTGAGTTAGTTTTACAAAGCCCCACATGATTTGGAATCTGGAATTGTGCCCTAAACTGACTCTTATCGGAAGGCAGAGGCTGACTCTGCAAGGCCCTACTGTGCTCCTTTGTTCGTCCTATGTTTGCTTTTTTGTGCATTCAGAGTGATGTCCCCACCGCTCAACGGAAGCGTTTTACTCGTGTTGAAATGGCCCGTGTTCTGATGGAAAGAAATCAGTATAAAGAGAGGTTGATGGAGCTTCAGGAAGCTGTCCGATGGACTGAGATGATAAGGTAAAATGCTCTTTTAAAAATCTTTGATAGAACTTCTTGGATTTTATAAGCTTTTGAATTTTAGCTACAGAATGATCTGGTCAGTAGTTTGAGGCCTTAATTGCCCTTCTGCTTGTCTCCCCGCATGCCCATGAATAAGTTTGTTTTCAAGTTATGTGCACAGAACTTAACCTCATCAAAATGGGTTCTTGGTGAGGCCTCGGTGAAGATGTTGCTTCATATGATGTGAAATAAGCATCCTTTGAAGAATGTAGGTATTTTGGAATGGTTACGAAACTTGGTAATCATAAATAACATTAGTTTGGTGGGCAGGGAAAATTACTGTGTGTATGCGTGCAAAGCAGTGGTCCCAGTTGTCAGCTGAGATGTCAAAACAGGAATAACACGGTCTTCAGACTGAGTGTAATCCATTTGTAAGGACTTGGGTTGTGGAGGAAAAAACGCAATTTTAAAACTGTGCAAGGTTTGTTAAGATAAACAATAAAGACGGTGATCTGGTCTGATTTGCGTCCTGAATATTGAGTTGTCTGGAAGGCATGATTTTAAAAAACAAAAGCCTTCTGCCTTGGACCTCAGCCCAGCCGGTCGCTGTCACCCCCCCAGCCGTGCCTGTGTCCAGAGGTAACGGTGTCATGTGGTGCCGCCTGCCGGTCAGGTATGACAGTGGCATCCAACTTCTTCTGTTGTCCTCGATACCTGTGGGCCATTTTGACTCTGAGCCTGAGAGAGGAAAAATACATGTTGCCAAGCAGATGTGACTTGCTTTTCTATAGCTGTTTCTCCTGTAGAAATCCTCTCCTATCTCTGTTAATGCATCTATGGCTTCAGGGATGATCACTTTATCATTTATTTACTGATGTGTTGAAGAATAAGAGGTTTTAAAATAAAAGGCATGGTTGAAATATTAAAAAACAGGAGGCAGAAGAATTTAAAATTGCTTGCTGCTTTCTTCTAGCTGTTGCCATTGCAAAGTGTTACACAGGTTTGTCTCTTCTGTCTGAAAGGCACTCACCGGTTGTGTTTGATTCAAATAAATGTGGATGATGTTTATTATGTAACTTCAGTTCTTCTAGTGAGAATTTCAATATTGTGCTCTGATCAGAAGTGGCAATGTGAAGAAACAGGCTTTGATACTTTCAATATGTTATCTTGGTTTTTAAATAAAAGTTACACACTGTTCTGTTCCTTTCCTTTTTTTAATTAATGCTTACTCAGTAAACTTGGATTTCGTTTCTTGTAGAGCATCAAGAGAAAATCCAGCCATGCAAGAAAAGAAGAGATCAAGCATTTGGCAGTTGTAAGTATTGAAACACAACTCACTGGCAAAAATAAATAAATAAATAAATAAACCAAAACGTAACCAGTTAGCTGGCACATTTTTGTATGTTAGCTAATTATCTTTTGGCAGATGAAGATGTCTTAACTGTTCTCCTCTTGTTACCTAGCATGCCAGCTCGGTAAGACTGTTCTTGAAGACAAAATGTATCGTAAGCTGCATCACGTAGTGAATGGCTGTGCACTTTGTGAAGTTAAATGCCAAAGTGCTGTAATTTTTGTCTAGCTGAATATGCACTGGGACTCTTGTTCTGAACATTTTTCTGGATTCTTTTTTATGATGAAAAATAGAAACCTGAATAGCTAGTGTGGATTGCATTTATTTCAGCTTCCTTTTCCTCTATGGAGTACGGCTTACTGATTGTTAAATTTTCCTTTCTAACTTCAAGCTCTTTAAATCTAAAACAGTGTTAATCACAACAAGATATTTGTCAAATAATCCTTTTGATGTTGTGGTTTGCTGATAACTATTCTGTCTTTTAGCCTAGAAAATGGTGGGGTTCTTAAAGTGCTCTGTGCATGAACTAATATGCTTCATAAAACTGTCTTCTAGGTGTGACATTCACATTCTAATTTTGTTGGTTCCCTGTAGATCTTCATTCGAGACAAAGACCCCATTAAATTTGATAAACGAATGGGATAATAATTCTTTAAGAACTTTTCTTACTGACATGAATTTCTGTGCTTTGAGAGCGTTGCTGAGTGTGTGGTGGCTGCTGCTATGTTGGGCTCCAGTTTCTTAGTCTAACTGGCTTGAGCAGGCTAGCATATGCAGTGTTTTGCCTGCATTGTCAAATTTGGATGTGTCTTACAAATCTTAACTCTCATCTTTCGTTTTTTTTTTCCTTCTAGTTTTAGCAGGCTCTTCAGTTCATCTAGCAATACAGCTAAGAAACCAGAACCTCCTGTCAATGTTAAATATAATGCTCCAACATCACATATTACTCCATCAGTCAAGAAAAGAAGCAGCACCTTATCTCAATTACCTAGTGACAAATCTAAAGCCTTTGAATTCCTCAGTGAAGAGTAAGTCATTTTGGTTTTCTAATACTAGATATGTTCTATCAAGTATTTACTCTTTTAATCCTCTGAAATAAATGGCACGCTGCTAAGTGAACTATAATGTTCTCCTGGCGTGAATGTTGATACATACGAAATCAACATAGTGCAGACTGAAATGCACGGCAGTAGATGAGTATTCTGGGTACCTGGCAGTAGTATTCAGTTTGGCAAATATCATTGCCTTTCATAAAAGTGCATTTAGACGCAGGAGGCAGCACTTGGTACACTTTCCTATGTAAGCGTTGTAGCTAAGCAATAACTGTACAGATACTTTCACTTTAAGTTCAATGGAAAAATAGAACAACATTCTATTTTTAGAGTGTTGTCTGACTAGTCTAGTTTGACTCTGACAAGAGTCAGACTAACGAGTATCTGTAAATTTTTTTTTTTTCCTCCTGTCCTTTTTGGCTATACGTCCTTTTGGTTTACAACTTCTAAAGCTTCTAGTAGAGGTGCATAAGCCAAGTTAATTGTCTTTAAGGATACTGACAATAGACTTTCTGGTTTTGCCTGTCTTTCCCAGGTCCCTTAGAAATAGCTCACAGGAAACCTGGTGTTCTATAGGTGACGTGTGAAAAACTAGTGATCTCTTTGGTAGCCCAGTGCTTCCACAGAGATCTTGCCTATTGAGTTTAATAGCAACTCTCATTACACAAAAATTCTAAAGAGCATAAATAACAGGTTCTTTAATAATGACTCTTCCCTAGAACTGAAGCCAGTTTAGCCTCACGCAGAGAGCAGAAAAGAGAGCAGTATCGCCAAGTGAAAGCACATGTTCAGAAAGAGGATGGTAGAGTGCAAGCATTTGGCTGGAGTCTACCTCAGAAGTACAAACAGGTATTATGCTTATGTTTTCAAATGCAGTGGCAACAACTCCATGTTTTGTGACATTTGAACAGAGTGTTTGTTCACACAAACACACAGCTTGTGTTTGAGTGATTCCAGCATTTTTTTGTTGAACTTTTGCAGTTAAAAGAGTCTTTCTAAGTAAAACCACAGTGCAAAACTCTTAATCGTGTTTAACAAAGTCTGATCAACTGATTCCAAAGACTGTAAACCTCTATTAAAGGGGAAAGCTTTTCTGTTGGTTTTTTTTTTGCCTAGGTGGCAAATGGTGGCCAGGGTGACAATAAGATGAAGAACTTGCCTGTACCTGTTTACCTGAGACCTTTAGATGAGAAGGATACCTCTATGAAGGTAGATATTTACAGTGATGATATAAAGAACTGGACAACCTACAGCTTGAATATTTCTATTTTAGACCCAATTATTTTCTTTTTGAAATAAAGTTGTTTCTTTTTAAAGCTGTATGTTTTTTGAATCAGTATGTAAGCTTCAGTAGAAATGTACATTACTTTAATCTTAATTAATTCCTTAAAATGGACTGTAGATATATAATTTTGATATAACTTAGCATATTTAACAGCGGGTGTCTCTTTTTTTAGTTTAACATTTAAGTGAAGTATTTGCTTTTCTTTCAAGCTGTGGTGTGCTGTAGGGGTAAACCTATCAGGAGGGAAAACACGAGATGGCGGGTCTGTGGTTGGTGCTAGCGTGTTCTACAATGATGTGACTGGTATGGACGCAGATGGCAACAAGCAGCAAACAGGATCTCAAAGTAGCTTAGATAGACTAGACCAAGAGCTCAAGGTAAGATCACAGTAAGGCATGTTGAATAGTTTATATAGTTAAACATCTTTACCATATATCTGTAGATTAAGAATATACTTTGTAATCAGATTTATTGGTAATTAATAGATTTTTCTCGGATAGTCATCAACCCAAGATATTTAGGTTATTGAATCCATCTACAAAAATACTGTGATTCTTTCCTGTGTGCCATCTTCTTGGCAAATCTGAGGAGCAAATCAATTTTACATCAAAATGATGCACTACTTACACCAATGCTGCCTGCTTTAAAAAAACATTTGTGACAGAATTATTCATGTTCTGACTGCCATTTAAAAAAAGCTGTGGGGTTTTTTTTAAGTCTGTGCCATTGTTTAAAAATGTGTTAGTCTTCATGTTTGCATGAAGAAGCAATGAATGGAATTCATATTAAGGGCATAGAAACAAAGGCTTAATTTTAAAGTGCTTTGGGAAATCACATTAATCTGTGGCGATACTGAGTATGGTAGCTGGCACGTAAATAGTATTCTTATGTAGCTTTATACTTGTCTAACTGTATAATTGTGCAGTATAATTATTTTCTGTAGTTTCCTACACAAGTATGAAGTATGAGGGGGTTTTTATGTTCCAAATACATAGAGAACAAGTAAATACATGTAACTTTACAATAGCATTAAAGATATTTAACTTATCACATATTTACGTATATTTCTGTAGTTGATAATGTAAGAACATTCAAGATCAAAGGCAATAGTTCTAGTCCACTGTCCTGTTGTTGTTCACTTCTGTTCTGCCTTTATTCTCCCTCAGGACCAGCAGAAGGAGCTGAAACATCAGGAAGAATTATCCAGTCTAGTCTGGATCTGCACTAGCACACATTCTGCTACAAAAGTTATCATTATTGATGCTAATCAGCCAGGAAATATTCTGGACAGTTTCATTGTTTGCAATTCTCATGTGCTTTGTATTGCTAGTGTACCAGGTAAAGACTTGTGATGTTTTAGCTCCTGCTTTTTTAACTGTGTCTTACTCAGATTTTTCTTATGCAATGAAAAACCAAAGATTTGTTAATTAGTGTGATGAAATGTTACTGTAACACAGCAATAGAAAGTGTTTAGTTGGAGGGAAAACTATTGGATTTCTACTCTACTGTTCCACTCTTCAGTTGGCTCTTGACCTAAATTAACTCAAAGGTAAAGACGTCAGTAACCAGGAACAAGTATTTTGTCTGCTGTATTATAAATTGTGCAATAGTGCCAGTGTCTTATGGAACTGTGAACATCACAAAAGAAAAATGTTGGCTTTTTAGACCTCTTCAACCTCTTGAAGATAAATAGCAAGTCTTGGAGCTTCCTGTAGAGGGAATCCTTGTTACATTGAGAGTGTGTGTGAAGAGTGTACTGAGGAAAGTTTAATGGGAGGATATTATGATTCCAGAGAAGAACTAATTGTGCTTTTGGATTTCTTGTTTCTTGGCTTACACTTCTATAAGTCTGTAGCATTAGTTCCAGTGAAGTGGTTTTGTTTAATAAGCTCAGAAGAAATCTCTTTCCAGTGAAGTTTGAGGTTTTGCTCCACTGAAACTATGTATAACTTGTAAAATCAAACCAGCATAAAGTATAGTAAAATACGATAAAAATTTCAAGAAACCAAGAATAAAATATAAGACTTAATATTTTACGTCTTAAAAGTATTTGAGGGGGTTGTATGAGAGAAAGGTACTTTTTCTTCCAGAACAAAGTATCTACTGCAGTTAATTCTTCATAAAGATGTAGATACGTATCCCTGCATATATGCACTGTTATGAAATCTAATTTTAATGGAAAATTTATTTGAAATAGAAATAAACCATTGGAAAAAATCTGCAGATTGCAATATAGCTTATGACATTCAGATGTGCAGCATGTGTAGATACGGCTTTTGCTTTTTGAGCTTTGTGACAGCATCTTTAATGTCTGCTGATCGTGTTAAATAAGCTTGTAGATAGGTGTCTGCATGTTAAATGTCGTTTGCTGGAGAGTTCATTCAGTTTGAAAGCTTAGTTTGTTATTAGATAGAAAAGTGACTCCCCTTTATGCCCACAAGAAACATGTGAGTTTAATCTCTTTCAGGGGCAAGGGAAACAGACTATCCTGCGGGAGAAGAAGGGTCTCAAGAAGCAGATCCCAGTCAAGTGGACAAGTCGTCTCTGTGTGGAAGTATGACTAGCAACAGCTCTGCAGAAACCGATAGCTTGCTAGGAGGAATAACAGTGGTTGGCTGTACTGCAGAGGGTGTCACAGGAGCACCTGTAGCTCATGATGCAAACGGTGGCTCACCAATGACAGATAAACAGTCAGGTATGAAAATCTTCCTTACGAGTATGCCAGGGATGGCCAAACACCATTAGGTCTAACTGAGAAATGAATGGTACACGTATTTAATGTAATAGCTTGTCTGTAAGCGGTGATAACATAAAACAAGTACTCTGTGGGAAATGACTTCTAAATCTGACATACTTGCACTGTATAATTGTAGCTGAAAACTTTGTGGAGGTGATATTAAATGGGTATAGACAATTGCTTCTTTCAAATACTTTTGAGAGAACTCTACCTTGTGCATGGTCTAAAGAGAGCTTTTAAGTTATTCAGTATTTGAAATGCAGACCTTGCTGACAGATGACTAGAGAGAATGTGGATATATGTCTTAAATCTTGGAAAGTCTTAATAGAGATTTAAGTGAAGCTGTTTACTTTATAGGCATTCTTAATATTTTCTGTCATATACCCTTCAGAGCTGTATGGTAATATGATTGTTAATGGATATGTGGTTATTGGACTTGAACATAATTTATTTTCTTATGGCATATAATACTGCTGCCATAGTTGTGTGTTTTAATTGATTGGATTTCACTGCTATTCTAGGTAATCACTTAAAGGGCAATCTGCGCCATCAGTCACTACGTTGATACTTAAAGTGCATTTGACACTTGTTGATACCCAAACTTGAGTAGGTTGCACTCTTTCTGATCTGATTTTTTTTTCAGATGAGATATAAAATCTGGATTGTGACTGTCTGGTTATTACAGCTATTCGCTTAAGTTTTAAGTATCAAGTTCTGGCTGTTTTAAGCAATTGAGAATTCTCTTGGAGTTGTTAAGTTTTTCAAATTTTTTGTTCCATAGATATTGCAAATGAAAGTAATTCAGTAGATGAGAACATTCCAACAGCAGAGGAGGCAACAGAAGCAACAGAAGTCAATGCAGGGACAGGAGAAGACACAGCTGATACTGCACAAACTGGAGTCTACACAGAGCATGTCTTTACAGATCCTCTGGGAGTGCAGAATACAACAGAGGCATCTCCAGTGTACCAGCCTAGGTACATAGTCCTCATACCTCTTAAAATGTACTTAAAAAGAAAAACATAATGTTTGCAGGAACACAACATGGGGACGAAATGACTACTTTTTTTTTCTTGTTAAGTATGTTGAGGTTTATATAAGTAGTCTTGGCACAAGACACTCTACGCTTTGCTTGCATGAAAGGGGCACCTATGTACAAAGAGCCTTTTGTCTGTGAACTCATATCCCTTGAGTACAGACACCTCCAGAATGGAGTAGTGAGTGTCTATCAGTTTGTAACTAAGTCCTCTCACAGGCTTAATGTGAATGGCACTGATCTAGAGATGCCTGTTTAAATTCTCTCTTCTGATGTCAAAATAGATAAGAATTACACTCCTGTCTTTCAATCAACTGGTTGTTCAAATGCATGTTTCTTTCTTCAGAATAGTCAATCTGTGAGTAGTTAGAGGAGTGGAGAAGAAGCTTGAAAGTAATCAGTATTTCAAATCTTCAGGAATCTTCACTCTCCCCATACAGGCGCAAAAGTATCATGCAGCTTTTTTTATAAGTGTTTCTCTTAACAGGTGCCTCTGACATTGCAACTCTCTTCTGCCATTCCCCAGAGATATCAGCAATACTGATATATCAGGCTTGAATGGAACCTAAATTTCCTTGTATAAGTAAACGGCCACTTGAAGAAATTCATTGTTATTGAGGTTTTCATCTGTAGCATTGTACTTTCATGCACAGTTACTGGTTGTTTTTTTTTAAATTCCTTATGTGCTTCCAAAGCCAATGTAGAAACTAGCAGCAATGAAGTAAATAACTAGGTTATAATCTGAGTAATCTGTGCACTTTATTCAATGTCTTTTACCTGGGCTTTTGGTTTGGTTTTTTTTAGTACTGAGTCAGACTTATATAAAGACGTTGCGGTTTTGCCAAATGAGCAAGATCTAGTGAGAGAAGAAGCACAGAAAATGAGTAGCCTTTTGCCGACAATGTGGCTTGGAGCACAGAATGGATGGTAAGAAAATACTAATCTCATTACGTTTAGTGGGAAAAATTATTTTAAACTTGCTTCTGTGCCTACAGGCCTGATAACTGTCTCAAGTCAAGATTAAGTGCAAGAAGACCTCAAGAGAGCCTAAACTTTGTACGCTTTGCTACAGTTAGGCATTATAGAAGTCAAAGTATTGTAGGTGATTAACAAGCTCTTTTTGGCAGCTAACACTTTTATCTGCAGAAAAGTTTTGGTTGTTTTTTGTAGTCAAATAAATTGTTATGGTCTGATAATGCCATAACTTTCAGTATTTTATTACTCTAGAAAATATATTGCCCTTTTTACTGCAAATGTATCTGCAAAGGAGTTGGCAATGTTTTAGGCCTCTAAAAAACCATTCTGCCTACTCATGTAGTTCTTTCTTTCAGTCTATACATAGTTTTCGGTGGAAGATGAAAACTGATTTTCCCTTTGATTGTGGATTTCAATTATAGGGGTTTTGCTTGGGTTTTTTCCTGTCTGGAAGACCTTTCCTAGTGCTTTTAATCCCTCCTGATTTGTCTTTGCAGCCTGTATGTTCATTCGTCAGTGGCCCAGTGGAGGAAATGTGTTCATGCCATTAAACTTAAAGATTCTATTCTCAGTATTGTGTAAGTCCTGAAAGAATGTCATGTAAATCATAATGAACTTTTGTTAAAATACTTGCAAAGTAGTTTTATATTTCCTCCTCAGATCTTGGGAATGTCAGTTGCCATAAATGCATGCATATTCTTTGAGGGGCCGTGGAAAACATTTGGGGAGTAAGGAAAATAAGAGGAATCTTGTATCTGTTGGAAATACTGTAGCTCAAATGATGAGCTGTAGCTGTATACTTGGTATTCTTGGTAGCTGTATACTCAAAACAGTTCTAGGTTGTTATTCTCAATGCTTTCTTCAGGCATTGTAGCTAGACATATTTTAAGCTTTCTGAACTGGATTTTGATGCCTTGTTACTGTCCCTTGAGCTATATTGTAGAATCAAAACACTAGGGCTGATGTGAATATAAAAAGTGTGCTGAAATATAAAAAGTATGCTGAAATATAAAATGTTTATACCTTACTTTAAACTTGCAGTTTGAGAAATGCAGTCTAACGGTGTATATTCTTGTGCCTCCTTTTTTTCCCCAGACATGTAAAAGGAATAGTATTAGTTGCACTAGCTGATGGAACACTAGCAATATTTCACCGAGGAGTTGGTAAGCATTCTGTTAGATCTTGAAACCAGTGAAGTAATAGTATTTGGGAAAGAAACGTGCCGGTTATAAATAACTTTTTGAAAATGTATTCCCCAATTGCCTTTTTACAGGTTGTCTTGAGAAATCTTTCTAGTATTTCAGTTGCAGTTTCAGGTACCATTTTTGCACTGTCCTGGTGCATTCCTGGAATTTTTTCTTACTCTGAAAGGAGAATGGGATATATCTGAGCTAAATAGTGAAAGGCCAGATGATAGTCTGCGTTGATCATCATCTCTTGCTTTTTCATCGTGCTCAATAGTCACGTCTTCTGTTTTGTTATTAGTGTTAATAATTGTCTGTGGCCAAGTCCTTCATGAGAATTCTGTAAGCATCCCTTCAGAATTTCTGCCCAAACCACTCCTGGACGAGCTCCATTCTTCAGCCTCCAGAATAAGGACCTGGAGGGGAAGGTCTTACTATGAGTAACTGGAACTTACCTGTTGGCTTGTTTCCACAGACTCCCTATTCGTTTGTTCTTTTCCTTGTGGAATTTAAATCTCTGTGCTCAGCATTTAGAAGAATTAAAGAGATTGCACAGCGTTAATGCAAATATTGGGAAAGATGCATCTGGGATGAAGTTGTTAGTGTTCTCTTTTTTTAAACTCAAACTCTAGTGACTTACAATCCTTAAGGATCTCAAGTAAATGTCAATGATGATCTGTGTCTTAGCTCAGTCTACAGAAGACTTTTACTTGGTGTTGAATGACCAAAGTTAGTATGCTTTTAGTAGATTTCAGGTGCCTTTCTTAAGATCTTGCAGCATATTTAAAAAAACCTTGATGTACTGGCCAGCATTTCTATGTTCAGTGAAGCAGCAAGTGCCTAGCGCTGTGTGGGTAGTTGCTTGTTGTAATGTAGACTGATGCCTATCCAAGTAAAATATTTAGCACTAGGTAACTTGCTGTTTTTAAAAATGTTTTGATGTGTTTTGAACATGAGTCACTGTACAACCTTATTATATTAAAAACAAAGTAGCGTTCGGGATGTTGGTAGTTAGTATAACTAGTTGCTGTTTTTTTTAATGAGAAGCCTAGCCATAAATTTGTATTGAGTTATCTGGATTATTACAGTGCTTTAAAAAAATTAGACTGTTAAGATATTTGCCTGTACTTTTAAATGATTTTTAAACTCATAGGAACCTATGTTTTGTTTTGTTTTTTCTTTTCCTTCTGTTTTTAAAGATGGTCAGTGGGATTTGACGAACTATCACCTCTTAGACCTGGGCCGGCCGCATCATTCAATAAGATGCATGACAGTGGTACATGACAAAGTCTGGTGTGGCTACAGGAACAAAATCTATGTTGTTCAACCAAAGGCCATGAAAATAGAGGCAAGTTAAACTGGTGTTTAAAATAATTAAATGTTATGTTTTAATGTCATCTCATGTTACAACTCAAACTCCAGAGAACAGTTATTTGTTCATCAGTACAGAAACAAGCAACCAAACAAATTTATCTTGGGAAATACTATTATGTTTTCTTAAGATGTCTTCATTGTTTTGGAAGATTTTAAGACATGATGAGACAGTTCGCACTTATTGAAACCAATTTTTGGGGGGTTTAGTTCTCCACTTCTAGCTGGCCAGGAACTGGAAAGCGTCCTTGTGCAGAGCTTGTAAGGCTAGCTCCCAGTTTATTCTCTATGTGCATGCCTCGTTATGTTCTCCACCCACCTGTAACCTTCTCTATAATCTGTCTTTGAATGCTTTTTCTAAGTGTTAATCTTGAATGTACTCTCCCTCCGGTTATAGAATAGTTTGTTTATAAGGTGTGTAAGCTGGTGTTTCTGCAGTGTTGTATGTGTACCTGACATCTCAAGTACAGAAAGTGGCTAAGGTTTCTGAAAGCCATTAGCAGTATTAATACTTCAGCTTCCGCTAATTGGCCTGAGACATGGGCCAGACCTTTTGAGAGTGACTGCTCAGCTCTTCTAAAAATACCAAGCACCCAAGTAATAATCTATTTCTGTGAAGACGACTATATATATGGGAAAACTGAAATGAAGGAATTCATACAACAGTGAAATTACTTGTTTTGCTGGTGGACAGTGGTTTTTTTTGCACGAGTGGGTTTGTATGCAAGAGCAAGGCTTGACAGAACTAGGAAGAAAAACACTTTTTGGGCGTACGTATCTTGTGCTGTGACAGGAGGACCTCATACCAAAAAGGCTCTAGGTTAAATGGAGACAGGAGCCAGAGTGGGCTGGGATATGATATGTAAATGAGGCACAGTCGGACATTATGGCTTTGAGATCACACTTCAGGGAGGGGAATCAGCATTTTTACTATTACTTTACCATATGGTAATTGTAACTAAGCTAAACACTGTATCTGCGAGTGATCTTGCAAATCAGAGGGTCATAGATGACTTAAGAAAATTGCCAGTATTGACAGTGTAAGAGTAACAGAGAAGTCTTTCTTACTCTTTCCTTTGTTTCATCTACTAATTTAAAATCCAATGTTTCGTAGAAGTCATTTGATGCACACCCAAGAAGAGAAAGCCAAGTGAGACAGCTGGCATGGGTGGGTGATGGGGTATGGGTGTCTATTCGTTTAGACTCCACCCTGCGTCTCTATCATGCGCACACGTATCAGCATCTACAAGATGTGGACATTGAACCTTATGTAAGCAAAATGCTAGGTAAGTTGATAAGAAAAACTGTTGTATTCTTACACCTCTTGCTGCCTGGAGCTTTCTCTTCCTGTTATGGATCAGGCAATTCTCACTGCAAACTAGGGGGAAGGGTGGGGGGAAGGCTGGTCGAATCCTGTTTGTGAAAACTTGAATCTGGAAGTAGAAGCCCAAGTCAGTCTGTAAAGCATGATGAGGATGATAGGTCTTCCGATACAGTCTGTTGATCCTACCTGATGTCTGAGGCGTCCCTAAAAACTCAGAACTCATGAGGAAAATGGTGGTTGGGTTCGGCAGGCATCAATAAAGACACTAAAATCTTTCTTTTTTTACTCTACTGATGCCTTTTTTTTTTTTAAATCTAAGAGTAGGAAGAATCCATTACTTGTCTGGAAAAATTGCCTCTTTTTCAAGAAAATGCAAATGCAAAATAGCAATTTTTTATTGCTATTGAAGCTAATAAGCTTTCTGATTTTTTTCATTAATGTTTATATAAGAGCAGTTTGACCACCTATGTAACACAACAAATACAGGTAATTGGGCCATGGGAAATCCTTCACAAGTAACTACTGTGCCATTGCGCTTAGCTGGTCAGCCGCCTTCTGCTCCCCTCGTAGTGCTAATGGATGAGAAATTAATTTTAATGGATGAGAAACCATTATCTTACACCTGTAAACTCACCTTTTTTCTTTTTTTTTTTTTTCCCTCATTTGAAAAGCTGCCCTGGTGCTGGAAGCCCCAGAAGATTTTATTGTGCAGCATTATGGAGCCTGTTACACCTTTTGTGCTTTCTCACAGTTAATGTTAGTCTCTTTCTGTATAGGTTCACAACTTGATTAACAGTCTTTTAGCCTTTTAGGTTATCTTTACAACTTAAATGTACTCTTCTACCTTGTTTCTGTTTGAAGTGGGAGGGAATTACTTGTCTGCGTGGTTTGGGAGTTGGAGTTAAGATTCTCTGTTGTGGAACTAAAATTATTCTTGCTCATAATTTTTGATGAAAAGCATCTTTTGTTTTTAGGTACTGGTAAACTGGGATTCTCATTTGTGAGAATCACAGCTCTTATGGTGTCTTGTAATCGTTTATGGGTAGGAACAGGAAATGGTGTCATCATCTCCATTCCATTAACAGAAAGTAAGTAAAATATAAATGAATAGCACTGTGCAATATGCTGTAGACACAAAAAGAGAATATTAAACGCCATTCAGATGCTTGCTAATGGATAGAAAGCTTTACTGCTGGGTCTGAATCTTTCAGGTTTGTAACAGATTGGGCCTGTGTGATGTTTAGCACCTAATCTGTGTACATGGTTACAATTACTCTGAGCAAAAAAGCACATCTCCAAAATCTCCTATACTTCAATTTGAGCAGAGTTGCTGTGGCTTGAATGAAAGAGACACTTTGAAGCCTTAGAGGTGTTATGAGCATTAGCAGCATTTATAGAAGTTTATTGCTTGTAAGAGATGGCTTTAGTTTTCTAATTAATGTTATTTTTGATTGCCATATGATCACCAAAGTAGACTTTTGTTCGATTTGAGCAAGTTGGTATTGTTGCTAATACAATTTGAGTGGCTTTAGTTCTTGAGAATTCATCACAAAGCTGGTATAAAAGGACTGGAATAGCAGTAGTACCAACTGCTTTAAAGGACATGTTCAAAGTTATAGGAGTTGTAAACATATTCTACAAATAGGGCACTGACTTCTAGGTAAAATTCCAATAATGCAAATCCAGCTATCTGCTTAATAACAGACCCCAAACTGTTGTCATAGGCTGAAACTACTTGGGAGTGCGAGGGGAAGCATTCAGACGTGGGCAGTTGAACCTTGGGAGAAGGGAACAGTCCAGTTCAAGGGCAAAACAAATCTTAAATAGGTAAAGCTGGGGAAGAATCTGTGTGTAAACTGATTGCATTTAAAACAACAACAAAAAAAACCCAACACTTGTGCCTGAGACTAATGTTAAAACACACAGACAGAAGTTTCAGAAAAGAACATACAGAACTTTGATAGTCCTAACTGTACTGTTGTTATACAGAAAGTAGTACAGTCTGACAGGTGAAATTTTAGGGTAATTTAATAGTAAAAACTCTTCATATGTTGTACCTGCTTTGTTGAACAGCACATACATGCATTGTTTCTCATACTGTTCCATTACATTGTCCATCCATTCAGTAAATGTCTCTTTTTGCATTGCATGAATGTACTAAGGAAGGACAGACTTCCTGTCATGAATTTGACATAGTTTAAATCATGCTTTCAAAAATTATAGCTCTTAATTTGCATCAAGCTTAATTTAATGTTTCCAGAGGAGTTTGTTTTAAAACAGTAGTGAACATGAAAAAATCCCTATTAAAGCTGTTCAGTTTAATTTCAGTTTTGTTAGTTGTTCATGAATCAGAATAACCGTTTGTGGGTAGCCTGATAGTGGGTTTGGGAACCCTTGTTACAAATATTCGTGGTTTTCGAAAACAGTCGCATCCTTGCATAAGCAATTGCATCTCTCGATTCCCTGGGTCTCAATAGCAGGGCATCTTCCAGATCTGCAGCTGATGTCTCGAAAGGGCACTTGAAAACATGAATTGTTGATATTATTTTGGTAGCCTCCTACCAAGGAAAGAGAGAAAGGGGAAACGTTGCTAATCAATAATAAACTTTATAGCAATAAAGCACGTGAAAGTGGCAGTGCTTTCGTTGTCCATTTTGTACTGAAACTTTTAGAACAAGATGCTGTTCTTTGTGACTTTATTGAATCTTCTGTAACTAGATATTTACTGTTCTTAGGAGCTAAAATTTTAAGCTCTACCTTATCAAAAACCAAAATATAAGAGTGGTGGGTTCTCATTAATCCTTCTCCTCTACTGTCATACCTATCCATTTCCCCTTTCCTCCTTTCTCACTTTAGCTGTAATCCTCCACCAGGGACGTTTACTGGGGCTGAGGGGTAAGTGCAGATCCTGAACAAAAATCTATTTTCAGGCTTCTAATAGCCACTTCGAGGCTGTTTCCCACTCTTTATAGATTTACCCTTTGTATGTTCCTAAATGTTTTTCCACTTGCAGTTACTGCATTGCAGCAGTTTTGTTTGCTAAATGGCCACCAATCTGCTCAGCAGTTTAGTATATCATCCTGTGTTGCAGCTGAACTTTCATACAGACTTTGTTTTTCTTCCAGCCAATGTGATACCATATCTTATAACTTTGTCATTAATCCACATCATTTACTGTCTTGTTACAAATCACTGTTTCTTTCACTCCTTTGATAGTCTTTGGAATGGAGATGGCTTGTATGTCTAGCATGAGTACTTCTCTGTTTTAATGGATTTTAAAGCTTCTCAGTAAAAACTAGATGTAGAATTATAATAGGGTAGCTCCTTCGTGCCCACAGGTGGCTATTTTTAGAGAATTTTTGCTGGCAAGGGGATACCCTATGATTAGTTGGAATGAAACTGTCTTTAATTTTTTAAGTACATTGAATTTGCTCATACCGAAACACATTAGAGGTACTTATTTTCTATGAAAGATACAGTCCTTCCACAAATTATTTTTTTCCAAAAGTAGGATATTAAAATCTGGTGTTTATGCTAGACTAATAAGAATCCTGCTCCATTTTCTGATGTACTTAAAATAACGAAGCATGCAATCTTTTTTCTTTCCAGCTCTGTCTTGAATTGGCATTGCTGCCCTCCTGTTTCATTTTTATCTAAGTTGGCTTTAGCTTTTAGATGGTACCGTAAGGTTTCTTAACAAATAACCATTTCTGTAATTTGTATTTTCAAGTAGAAAACACTTCTCTTCTTTTACAGCTAATAAAGCAGCAGCAGGCTCTGGAAACCGTCCGGGGAGTGTCATACGTGTATATGGCGATGAAAACAGCGACAAAGTGACTCCGGGAACATTCATACCATATTGTTCAATGGCACATGCGCAGCTTTGCTTCCATGGGCACCGTGATGCTGTTAAATTCTTTGTCGCAGTACCTGGTGAGGTTTTATTACTGTTCTTCAAATGAAGTTTCTTTTTCGCCCTCATTTGCTTGGTTAAACATAGTCTTTAGGTAAAGATAGCAAATGTATGAAATTGTACATTCAGAAACAATTTATTATATTTTATTTACAAGGCTTATCTGATTCCTAAGCACATTATTGTTTAACGGGAGGAAAAGGGTTTGGTCACAAAGAAAGAAGTGCTTTGCTGCCATCTGGGGGAAAAAGGTACTGCAGTGAGTGAGTACTCGCCTATTAAGAAGGCAGTCAACTGCTAATTGGTGTAAGGTACAACTTAAGAGCCTGACATCCTGCAGGAAGGATGAGCTAGTAAGGGAGAAGCCCCCAAAGGAAAGAATCTCAGTTGAAAAAGCTGAGAGTTTCCTAGAAGCTGCAGTGCTTGTTGAATAACCTCTCAGTGCTTGTATGCACCTCGTGCTGCTGGAAGTAGATGACAGAAGTTTGCTTAATGGGCTGACATGCGCTGAATCGTTTCAGTTGTGTGTCTGAAAGTCTTTAAGTCTGTTTCAATGTCATTCTCTAGATCTGCATGCCTGTGCTGTGAAATCTGTCAAGAGGCATTTAATTCTCTGATTTCCATTGAACTGACCTGAACAGATTCTTCATCTCTTTAGAGAGATGAAATCGGAACAAAGCTAGCTTTCTGTCCCTCGCTGAAGAGATACTAGAATCCAAAGTTAAGTGTATCATTAGGCATTAAGTATGTCATCCAGTGACCAAATACAGGTGGTATTATTCTGTGAGATGTGCCATAAAAATGTATTCTGTTTTTAATCCAGGTCAGGTTGTTTGCCCACAGAGTAGTGGTGGAACAGAGCTAACGGCTGATAAACCGGCCCAAGAATCCTTCAACCAGAGTCCCTTAAAATCGATGTTGGTGATAAGTGGTGGAGAAGGATATATTGACTTCAGAATGGGTAAGAAAACGGAGCTTAAAATCAGTTGTAACCTCTTCATTCTGAAAGGTCATTAACCGTATAAAACTTCCGTTGTGATTGCAGAGTGCATTTGTGTGGTCAGTCAGTATATAGTCTTTACTAAGCAAGTGCGAGGATAGAAGTATCTTTATTCTCCCCTCCACACACACCTTCAGCTTCTCCTCCCAATAAACCACGACCTCTGAGATGACTGTGTAAAAACGTTTTTTTGAAACTCTGCTTTGGAGTCATGTACCACCTTGCTGCTTATGCTTTCAGTCTTTGACAGGTTAGTCTATCTCAAACTGCTGGAAAACATGTCCTTAGTTACTTAATATGCAGACTGACTATAAAAAAAGTCATGTATTGAAGAACGCTCAAACAAAAATGAGTAAATTTTAGAGTGAAAAGGGAAAAAGTAATTCACTGTCATGTTTGCGTGCCCTTCTTATTTTGATCACTGCTTTTCTTGGATAGCACTTTTGCATGATCTAGCCCATAAAAGATTTCTTGTGTAAACACTTTTTTTAATTGAAGCTTTTGGGGAACTATAACAAGATGAGAGTGGTTGTGGTTCTATGCTTAGAATCTGCAGCTGGAGACCTTGACAAAAAGTGCATTTAAAAAGTCGCAACTCCTAGACCTGGTTTTGACCTTTTGCCTAAATCTGTCTGTAGTGTTTTTCAAAAAACAAACAAACAACAAAAAAAACCCACAAAAACCACTACAAAGAAAAACCCATGAAGGCCAGCCCAAATTCTGTCATCCCACTAGTCAATGCAAAACAAGTTCCTGCTGGTAACCCCAGTGGCGTTACGCGGCAGGCAGGGCTTGAGGCGATTCTGTGCCACGCTGTGGTGAGTATTAAAAACTCTGCGCTTACTCCAGGCGAGCTGGTATAGCCACATACCAAATGTGCGTTTTGCTGTCCTTGTGGCATGATGCAAAGCCATGAACTTGTGTCAGTACTGTAGCTGCATTAGCTCAGCTATTACCACATTAGTGCAGCAAACTCGCTCAAGAGCAAGTTCAGGCTATTCTATGTTTAGATTCCTCAGACCTCCAAAGTAGTCTAACCAGAAAACCAGCCAAACTGTGGCTTGAAACCTTCCTGAAGTTGTAGGTCAGTTCCCGTTTCATCTGGTTAAACTGACGTTCCTCTGTACCGCAAGACTGCCTCTGTATTGATGTTTATTACTGTCTACGTGCAGTGTTGTTTAATGGTTAGTCTGTCATCTTTGATCCGAATCAGCTCATGTCATCAAGAGTTTAGAGGCAGTTACAAAACTGCTCTTCTCTTTTGACGAGCATTAATGGAGAATAAGCTTAAGGCTGTCTTGTGCCAGTGTGTGCAGAGTTGTGACAAGCTAGGATAACTAGAACAAGAGGAAAGAAGGGGAAAGGTTCATCGTAGATGTGAACGTTGCATTGTCTTACCTGTGCTCAATTACTGCTCTTATTTCCAGAGCACTTTATAAGGTTTATGTGTTTATGCTAGCATGCTTTTTCATAGCATAACCATCCCCACTTCTGCCTGGGAGGAACTGCAAGTTTGCAGATTAGATGTTTGTTTCTCTGCCTCAAAGAGTCATAAGTAATGAAATGTGTAGAATATGGATACTTACAAAACTACAGTTAATTTTGGGGGCTAGAAGTGAAGAATATGACCATCAGAGCACTAGGCTCTGAAATAATTATGCAACAGACTTTCAGGCTGTAATGTATATATTCACAATCTTGAATATGCTTTTATACGAGCATATGGGAACTACTGTCTTTCATAGTGTTTTTCTTGTAAACCTAGACATCACTTGTCTTGCTGCATTTGGTGTGAATACTGGTTTTTATTGTCTGCCTGAATCAAAGCTGTTGTTTTTCAGGTGATGAAGGTGGAGAATCTGAACTCCTTGGAGAAGCTCTACAACTTGAACCTTCTGTAGCCAAAGCTGAGAGGAGTCACTTGATAGTGTGGCAAGTAATGTGTGGCAGTGAGTGAGCCTGTAGGATGCAGCTGGAGACCTTAAAAAAGAAAAAAAAAAAAGGAGAAAAAAAAAAAAGCTTCTGCATGTTTTTTTTATTTTGTGAAACCTGTTTCACTACATGATGTTGAAGCATTTCTTTGCTGTTTAACTTTATATTGCAAATCTGTCATACCTTTAACTATACAGGAATTAGCTTGTGCTGTTTTACTGCACCCGTGTTACATGGAAGAGTATAAAGAAATCAGATCTTTCTCAAAACTGGCGTGCACACCACAGTAAGCAACTGAGACATTAGTTTTACTGTACCACAGCAATCTAATGTAGTTCACTTCTTTGGTAGTCTCACTTGAGTTTGGCTTTATTCCAACTGAGCTTCATTTCACTGTATAATGCATTGAGTAAAACAGCAAAGTTATTCCCAGAGTATTAAAAATTTGACAAATTCTAAGATGGATTATTAAGACTCATCCAAATATTCAGTGAGGGCTAAAGCAAACTGTAAATTTCAGCTTTTGTTTTCAAACCTGGAAAATCTTGCTTACATAGTGTATACGGTTTAACTTGTTACGTTCATCAGAATTTCTGGGGGGAAGAGGAGATTGTATAGGAAATAAGATGACAATATTTAAATAAAATTACATGTTTTCACTATTGAACCTTCAAGTTTGAGAACTGCTGCCCTCAATAATAAGTAATTTTGAGCATAGCGTTTTCCCATTTCCCTGACATGGAACAACTCGGTTTCCAAAGGGTATTCGTAGGATGATTTAAATTTTGAAAATAACTGTAAAATTCTTGAACAGGGGACGTGTTTTGTTCTTTTCTTGTCTTAACTCCTTATGTCCTAAGCACTAGAATGATCTTCTCTGCCTAGCTGGTCAAACTCATGAGGCACTACATGTGTGAAGGTTAGAGACCTCGATTAGAGCATGAGAAAAGACTGAGAGTGTACAGGAAAAATGCATTCTACCCAAGTGAGATTGTAAAGGAACTTTAGTGCCAGATAATTAGGTACAAAATGTATTTTTTTTTTTGTAGCTGCATACCCCAATTTAGTTTAAAAAAAAAAAAAATAGCAACAATGTTAGCAGGTAACACTAAGATTGAGTAAATTAATGAAAGTCAGGAGACTCTAATACTAGGCTGACATTCTGTCTACTCACCATCTATTTTTTTAACCATAAGTGTGAGTTGAAGACTGTCTTCCTTTTACATTGAATTTCCTACATTAGTATCAGACCTAAGTTAAACACTTCGTGATTTCTGTACTTCAGAATATTTTAAAACCCAGATTTGTTCTTTCATTTAGTCTCTGGAAAGTAGAAGTTTTGAGGGGTTTGAATAAACATCCAGCACTTACCCCCAAAAGACTGGGACTGTTCTGTTCGGATTAGCAGAGCAATTCAGTAACTTGATTATGTGAGAGAACCGAACAGTTTCAGAGGAGTAAATATAGAAACACTTTTTTAAAACTGCCTAAACATTTTTATGCAATAGGAGCAGTTCTGGTCTATCAGGCAAACATGTGTTTATATATTTTCTTAATTTTTTAAATGAACACATTTAGCTGAGGTCTATTGTGTAAATATATATTTAGGCAGCTTTTTCAAATGCATATCATAGCTGATAAACCAGAAAAACTCCATTCAGGTCTATTGGTTAGATTTATATGTATAAATACTTTTTAAGCGACATATTTTGTACACAGCTGTTCCTCTCGTAAATATGTATTTAGGACATGAACTATGTAGTAAAAATCCTTATTAAAGATGTCTGATATCTTGGTAGTATTTTTCTCTTCAGAATGCTAAAAGTGATGAGAGCATGTTGTTCATAATTTGCTTTCTAAATTCATCTTTAACGTCACTCTTAAAGTACTTTGGCTTAAATATAAAATCTGGGAGCTTTTTAAAAATTATACAAATACAGAAAGTAAACTGACTAAACACTCTTAGAAAGACCTATTTAAAGCTTACATAGACATGTATGCTGAACCTGAAGCACATCTGAATTAACTTATGAAATTGGATGTCTAAGAAAAATGCTGTCTAAACTTTTACTGTTGTGCAGAGTCTTCACTGCGAGTGGTGCAGTTTCACTGCTTCTCCTGCCATTTTCTTAAATTTATTGGTTTTTCTCTTTGGAAAACACAGTCTCCAAAGCTTTTACTCACTGCTTGATTGTCACATTCTCATGTTCTCAGAAAAAAAGCGCACAATTCTGTTCCTTCGTTCTTGTATAGCAATTTATTTGTAATCAGTGATGAGCTGTTTTCTCTGAACGGCTTTACTGCTATCAAATAGAGCAGTTCAATCTGGCAAGTGTGTACCTGGTCTTTTGCCAAATGTATCTGGTCCACCGTGCCGTTTTAGTCACCTCAGTGGGCCAACTCTTGCAAATTTTTCAGAGAATGATTGTTTCTGTCCAAAAGTGGAAGGGTTTTAAAGAAAACAATAGGTTAACTATGTACCACTGTGGGTGTAGATAGAAGGCATGTGCACTTCTCTGTATTTCTCATTTAAAAACTTTATCCCCTGTCCTAAGGTACAGTAGATTAAATGGGTCCCTATTGTCATCACAGCGCACTGGGATTTATAAACTCTACTTAAGGTCGCTTTGAATGGTGAATAAAGCACGTAAAACCCCAGGCGTTGAGATGACAATACACTCCTACAAATCCGTCTCAAGAATGTGTTTATGCATACACTCATGTGATTAAAGCATCATATAAATAGGAGCTAATCTCTTGATAGCTACAGCTTGTTAATAGTTTGGAAACATTTCGAGCACAAAATATGCAGCACATTACTTGCCTGGGTAAGGGTGTTTGCATGGTAAAGGTGAAATGCGTTGTATAAGCTGCTGCGTTGTCCATTTCTTGTAAAGGTCTTCCTGCGTTGGATCAGATAGAGCTGGCAGAGCGTAGACACTTTATCATAGGCTGCCTTAGTAACAAACAAATGTTAAATCTGTTTTATTATACTAACTGTTCTAAAGAACGTGTGTCTTTTAAAATGCTGTGTAACTGCATATTTATTTCCATGTGAGTATTATAAAAGTTACCAAAGGATTAAACCTGACTTAGCACTCTTGTAAGTGACCCTGTTGAGACAGGGTCTTGTGAAGGCCCTGCTCTGTAAAACAAGACACGGTAAACTCAAATACAGTTCTCTAAGGAAATTAAATGTGTTTTTCTAACAGGGTTATGCCATATTGTAACAACCTATGTTGCACCTCAGAGCATTTTTCTATAAACTAAATGTCTCTCCCGCCCTCTAACAAGATTAAGTTTCCTTTATTAATTTTGTTGATGCACATTTCTCAATCTTTTAAACATATATTTTAAACATTTTATGGTCTGTAATTTTTGAAAGTTTTGTCTGTTGGACACTTTACGCTGAATTTTACTTGCCTCTGTAATCCCAGATGGATACTACAGCGTTGAACTTGCTGTCTGTTAAAACTTGGGGCTTCTTTTCTGTGAGCAGAAAAGCTCATATAGCAGTGTAGTTATTTCAGTATTTATTTCTATTATTGAATCCATGGGGTTCAGAATGTAACTTTGTACATGAAATATATATAAATATGTATATGAAACATGCATCGGATTGGTGTGTTCTTTGTAGTCTCATGTTAAATTCAAAGGTGTTTGATGCTACCAGAAGGCATAATAATTGGGTATTTTACACTAGCAGCCAAATACTGCCGTCATAAATGCAGGTAGTAATATATTTGAGTCAGCCCACAGCTAATGTAATCCTGCTGTCTCATCCTGGGCCTAAGCAAAAACTCTGAAGGAAAACTTTGTTCGCTGACTGGCTCCCAAATGATGCCATGCTGTCTTCACCTCTACGTGGCCCACAAACCCGCTGATTCATGAGATAAGAATCTGGAGGAGATCCGCCTAACTGCAGCTCCGATGAAATAGGCATTGGCACTGGAATTTGTTTTTCAAGTTTTCTTAACACCTTACCAAAGATTCATCTAAGCTGAAACGCACGTTGGTTACTTACCGCACAGCAAAGGAAATGGTATAAGACAGAAGAATGAGAACTCGGTGACGAGAGATTCATTTCTACTGCAGAAACAGAACACTCGGCTAGAGCCAGGTTTTAATTCTTTTTCTGGCTCATCTGGCACTTTCTAACCACATTCGTCCCAGTAATTTATCTTGATTAGTATGTACCAAGTGGCCATGCCACTGAAAGTGTTTGGTTAACCTTTGTTATAATGGATTGGGGTGGCCCCCTCCTGGTGCAAGGAAAGCATTCTGTCCTCTGGTGTGCTAGGGGCACGATGCCGTCTAGTCCCTTGTCTCACCTGGGCGAACGTGCAAGCACGTGTTACTCCTGCTTCTCTCCGGCGGTAGTGAAGGGCCTGCATAAAGTTGTTGCTTTTGAATACTTCTAGGATGCAAATGCTTCATATTTGCACGTGCAAGCATAGGAATCATCCGTGGTTCAGAAAACAAAGTGTCGTGTTACCAGTGTTGTACCAACTTGAAATTTTATCATCTTGCTGCTTAAAAAGAAAAAAAAAAAATCTTTATGCTCATTTCCTGGAGTTTTCTCACAAGATTTTTGCCTCTCCGGAACAGATGTAATGACAAACTTCCCTCTCCTCAACAGTGTTTCTTCTCAGGATGCGTCCATTCACATGCGTGTCACATCATTGCACTCTGCTAAGACGCTGTGTGTACGTATTAAATGGGAAGAAGCATCATAAATCTTGACTCTGGAAAGGTTTAAGCTCTTCTGGCAGCCCTGACAGCACCTCAGGTCTGTGGGTAAGTAATTGAATTTTTCAGATCCTGTATCAAAAGAGAAGTGCTAATAGAATAGTGAACTAGCTTAAGGTGTTACTAATTATATTTGGAGACTGAAGTTTTAAGCCATTGTAAGTATCCAGGCCCTTCTGCCATGAACATGGTGATAATAGGAAAAGCACTCACAGTTTCTGTAGCAGACTTTAAAAACATTCTCTCAGTTGTATCAGTCTCCTATAAAAAGAGGTATTCAAATCAGAATACATAGAATGTTAATAATCATCCAGGAAGTGAAAATGTCTAATGTGAATGCTCTTTATTGGAAAATATTTGTTTGCTGGAAATTAAACTTCAAACTTACTGAGAGAGATTGCGATGATAACTTCTCTCTTTATACAACAGAATAGCAAACTGAAATGAGGGATTCTTTTTGCCATCGCCTCCCTTTTTCTCATCCTGTAATCTATTTGAAAGCAGTTTGAGCAATACAGTCTGTAAATGTTATTTAGCATTGTGATGATCTCTGCACAAGTGCCCTGTAAGTCTACTGTAAAAGAAGCTTTGAGGAGGTCTTTTGGCCTTGGACCATACCCCGATTCGTGGCGTGGCATTCAGGACTTGTTGCAGTTTTGCATGGTTATAGTAAACTTCTCAAAAAGCTATTTTGAGATGACAAACCCAAGGATGAGACTTTGTTTTCCTGCTTTTCAAAACACTCTGTAAAGTGATGGTGAGAAGGGAGCTGATGAGAAGCAATGTGGATTGTTGCTTGTTATTATCTGCTTGTGATTGTAAATGTGGATGGAAACCCCCAGGACGGGGTGCAGCCTGTGTTGTGTTTAGACACAAGATGGTGCTCTTACAATTCAAGGACAACGTGGAGACCAAGAGGGAAAACTCACGCTGGAGTATTCTCTTCTCCCTGCCTTTCTCTCAACATCCACATTTCAGGTTTCCTCTAACAGCTCTTCAAGGTGAAGCTGTTGTGTCAGCAGTCAAAGGAAGGAAAGGAGAATCCGAGCATTTGATCATCAAAGCGTTCAGAAGATGGCTCTCCCTTGCCTTCACCTCTCTGCGGTGGTTGTCACGTTGTGGGGATTTGTCTGCCTCCAGCCAAGAGGCCAGGCTGGAGGTGGCTGCTCCGCAGCTGGGACATCTTCAGCCCATTGCATCTGATGCTTAGAAAAAGGAAAGGAAAAGGGTTTCCTTCTTTAAAAAAAGATCATTCTGGGCAGCCCCTGTGCCCCAGCCGGCGGGAAGGAGCCGGGCAGGGTGGGTGCTGCCTGCAGCATGCACTGGGGCCGAGCAGCTGCTTTGCAGCATCCCCCTGCCTGCTGCTTCTCCAGCTTCAGGGAAGTCCTGCTCCAGTTTGCAGGTGGGACATTAACGACCCCCTTAATTCATACCCTGCCTGGAGAGCAGCCATTTAAAAGCTGCACACAAGCAGCAGGTCTGGCTGCAATGGCGAGGGGGCTGGTGCTTCTCACATCTGGTCAAGGACCTTCCCCTTCTCTCCTCCACCCCAGAGGCCAAGGGCTTTGGGACACGCAGGTGGCTTCTGCAGTGAAAGGGAGGGTCGCTGCCATCACCCACTGCTGCTGCCACCTCTGCACAAAATGTCACTGTGCCCAGGGGCTCCTGCTTTGTAGGCTCAGGTCTGGTGCTTAAATGAGGAAAAAAAACAAACAAACAAAAAACCCCCATGTTGGAAAACTTCCCAGACCTCACATCTGCTTTTCACTTCCACCTTTCAGCTCTGCGGGGCCGAGATGGGGAGCACTGTGTCCTGGGACCCTGCCCTGGCTCTGCGCTGGCAGGGATGGAGCTGCCACCAGCTGGGTCCCATGTCTGGACCAGCATGGTGGTGGTGGCAGCACTTCATTATGGTGTCATCGTTATGCTATCTCAGGGCCTGGTTTGCAGACATGGTTCTTGGGGTCTCCCTTTAAAATACAATTAGGTTGATGCTTGCTTTGAGCTTAAGGAAAAGAAAAGAAAAACCTGATAGGTGCTGTACTGGGTCAGACCACACATCCTGGTGTCCTGTCAGATGGTGGCTGAAAGCAACTGCCTGGAGGAGAGAGCAAGAACGGGCGGACCCGTAGGTCACCCTGCAGCCTGCTACGCCTTCAGGCTTGAAGACTCAGCTTCTTCCTCGTGGAAACAACTGGGTTGATGGAAAATGGTGCAGCTGTCTGCATCCCAGCAGGAATAAAAAGCAGGAAAACAGGAGAGCTGGTTGGTTTGCAAAGGCGGATGGAATACCTCTGGATGCTCCTCTACATGTGGTCAATACTGACAATGAGATAAAGCTTTACATTTCTTCCACCACTTAAATTTCTTGTGCCACTACACAGGCGCTCCTGGTAGATGCTGTTGCAGGGATGCAGGTGCCATGTGCAGCTCTGTCCCTGCTCGCCTGGGACACTTGGTTTCTGCTCCCCAGGATGGCAGACATGCATCTGCGGAGATGAGAAGCATGTGGATCAGGTGTGAGGAGTTTCAGTCTTTCAGGCCAGACCTGGCAGTGGTTTGGGGTGGGTAGTTGCACTGGGAAATGGTGTTAGAGGCTGATGGGGGAGGCTGAATCCAGGAGAGAAAAGATGCTGAGGACTTTTTTGGCTGCTAATTGATGTGTTCAATGAGAGAACAGCAGGATGTGTGCGTGGGCAGGGAAAATTGAATTCTTGTCAAAATTGCCCAAAAGGTAATGAAAATCCCTGAGATAAGAGAGAGGTGAATTGCGCGGCATCCACAAAACCATTAGAGTCTGGTTGACTCACTTGCAAATAAACACTGTGTGGGTGCTCACTAGCAAAAAAAGCTCTTCTGCCCTTTGCAGATGTGCCTGTATCTCATTCCTCCTGGGAAGGAAGGATGCTGTAGCCGGGGTCCCTGTGCCCAGCCAGACCTCAGAGGTGCAGGGGGAGCAGGATCAGCCCCCCGCAGCAGCGCTGCAAACCACAGCACCAGACAGGAGGTACCCATCCTTGGCTTGCTGCAGGGGGCTGTCGTTTTCCACGTGTGGGAAGAGAAAATCAGACAGGACATCTCAAGAGGGGGAGGTGGCACCAGGAACATCCCTGGCAATGTCCGACTAGCAGTACCATCACTACAAAACACCAGGACAGAGTAAAGACTTCATGCAACAGGGGTAAGGAAACAGTTTTGGGTGACAACGTGCTGTCAAACTCACCTGCCATCAGCTCGACACAGCAAGTCAGATGACCGGCCTTTGCAAGCGTTTTTAAGAGTCATTTCTCAGCCAAATCTTTGAACTTTTCAGGGTGCTTGGAAGGTCATTTCACCATAGCAACCCATGTCTGCGATAAAGCCCAAAACATCAACTTTGGGCCAAAGCCATGATTGAACTGCTGCAGTGAACTGTGAACGGAGAGGTGGGCATGTAGCGTGTGCTCGAGGTGGAGCTTGTACCATGATCCCTGCAGGGTTGGTCCTCTGGGGAAAAGTTAAAGGCTCTTCAGACCCTTCCAGTCTGGGCTCTGCTATGGTCCTGGTTTGTAAGAAGCTCAGGACTCTGATGGTCAAAAGCTATTTGGCATCAGGAAGGCAAAATGCCTGCAACTGGCCCGTTCTCACCAAAAGGAGTAGTTGTAACTGCTGTGGGGCTTATCGGAGAGGCCGGAGCCATCCGAGCTCCTCTGGTGCGGCGGCAGCAGAGGGGGCAGGAAAGGTGGTTCATTACCGTACCGCGTCCCCAGAGGAGATCAGGGCAGCCAGCCTCGCCCTGGACGTGCCCTCGGTAGTCATTCAGCCTGGGAATCGTACAAATGGGTCAGAAACACTGCAAAAGGAAGCACGGAGGAAACTTTTTGGAGGGATGAAGGACTTAACAAGGCTCTGCCTGAGCCGGCAGCGGTGTTTCAGGCTGACAGCAGCACTTGGGTCTTGAAAGTGTTCCCGTTTTGTGAGCTGGGTTTTGCAAGCACCGTAAGGTGTGATCTTAAATGAGACAAAGGAAGGAGAAGTAAATCAGAGTAGATCCTAAGGAGTGTTTTCAGCTTGTGAAGAAGGAAGGCGAGCAGCACTGGCTGGGCTTGCCCTGCTGATGAAGTGACAATTTGTTTCCATATTCCTCCCATGGTTAAAGCAGACTTTGCTGGGCTCCTTGTGCCTCGAGCAGCTGGGCTGCATGATCCCAAGCTGGACCACACTTCTTCCTGCTTGCTTAGTGTTGCTTTAGGCTGGTATCTACACACCGTAAAATACAGATTTATTCTCAGGCTGGTCCCCAAAAGAGAAAATCTCCGCAGCTGCTGCAGTTTCATCTCTTGTTTGTACAAATTCAATTTTTAAAGTATATCTCACACCCTGCGTGTGCTGAACTTGGGCAGCTCTTGTCACTTCTCATCCAAAACTAAATAAATCACTGATGCTGCAAATCCTGCCTTCCCTTCCAGCCATGAATCACCCTGCACTATGGCAGCGACTTTCTCAAGGGTACTGAAGTTACTCACTGAGCAATTTGGATTAAGACATCCTGGCCTGCAGCTGGTTCAGGTGTAGTTTGGGATTATTCAAACTTGTGCTGCTTTGGCCCAGAGGTGTGAGCTGCTGCGTGGAGGCAGCCGGGTCCTGGTTTGGGTGCTGATGTTTGCCTGCACGCGTGCTGCCTGCAGAGTTTCAGCAGCTGGGGCCAAAGCAGCCTGGAGGGTTAATAAGCCTTGGGACTTGTAGATTTGGGGTGAAGTAGAATAGTCCTGAGGGGGAGGGCACTGATTTGTATCATGGGTATGGTCCAACTAGCTGCATGCCCTGGTGCCGTGGTACTGCTCGGAGCTCCCGGACAGGGCTGGGAAGGACCGGTGGCAAATCTGGGCTAATTCCTGGCAGATGGAGCAACACCCTGTGGGTCGAAGCTGCCAGCGCTGGCTGTAATCAGGGGACGTTGCTCCTTAATGGAGGAACGTGTCAGTGCTGTACAAGGAGCAAATCTGCAGGGAAACCTCCAAGGTGATGTTGGCATCACAGCAGCTTGTGATGGAGAGATGCTCTGGGGTCATCCCCGCAGCTCCGGCATCGCAGCAGAGAAGCTGCAAAGCCCAGGGCCACCTCCTCTCCAGGACCAGCTCCTCCCGCAAGCAGAGAGGCGCATGCGACCTCCCTTGTTGAATCTACCCATTCAAAGATTTCAACTCGCCTTCACCCAAAAGGATGGGCAAGGGCGCTAAGAAAGGAATACTCTCACCATCCCTCCTGGCAAACACCTTGCATCCAGGGCAAACACCAAGGGCCAAGATTGGGGTGGGTTTTTTTCCACTCAGCACAACCGTGCTCCTTGTGAGAAGCTGAACATTGGTGCTGCCCGGCTCTCCTGCGCCTGGGAGCAGATGCCCACCCGCCCTCTAAGCCCCCGCCTCTGAACCCTCCGCAGCCCGAATAAAGAAGTGCTACAAAATGAGCTTAGCGGGTCACTGGAATAGGAGCCCCATCCAAGGCCGGTAGTAAATGAAGTTACATAAGCTGGTAGGTCATAGGTCAAACTAAGCCTTTTATAGGCCATAAATCCACATTTCCTGGATTTTATAGCTTCTGGTTAAAAATATAAAAAATACTATGTGATTGGAATAAGCCAGTTGATCGTCTCTTAACACAAATACTGTGCTGGGAAAAGCTCCTCATCCCGCGAGCAAGCGGGTGCGCTCTGCCGGCCCAGGGATGCTCCGAGAGAAAAGCGGGATGCAGGCAAAAAACGAGCCATTGCCATGTATGTGCTGTGATCAAGGGACTCGGCCAGCCCCACATCACCATGTGGTGGCACGATGTTGTGCCCTCCCTTTAAATAGCGTCAGCATCCGTCATCTTTATTTCTGCAGGTTTTATGGCTGTGGAGGCTGCAAGAATCTATTGGCTTTTAATAGCTTGGGGTTGTTTAGAGATTTTATTTGCCCGACAGCGCTGTGCTTTCTGGGATGCTTTAAGAAGCATAGTACTTAAATTTTTTTATCAAATGTACCCACTTGGGGAACGTTAAACATTTTCTGTTGGTAACTGCAATTTAGGGATCGTCCTGGTCCGTTCGGAGCTGTGACAAGCGCTGGAGCTGAGCAAAATGCCAAGAGATGGACCCCCAGACTGTGCCGTGTGCCGAGCCTCCTGGAGCAGGCTTCAAATTTAATGTACCTGTTAGATGAGTGGCTTTGAAACTATGGTCTGCATACGTTTGGTCTCTGTGCGTGCTTGGGGCATCAGGGACCCTCCTCCCAAAAATGACCCCTGGGCTCGACAGCCTCAATCCTGCAAACTTCTAAGCACACACGTAAAGTCACAGCACGTGACTTCAATGGGGTTATTCATGTGCCCGCGGAAATAGTCTGCTTCGCTTCTTGCGGGATTAAGAACGCTGCAAGCCTTAGATTGAGGGCATGAGAAGGGAGGAGAGAAATCAGACTTGCCCCAAAAATACCACGAGTTCCTTTATTGCCACAGAGGAAGGACAAAGGGCGGCAATGACGACTTTAGACTTCAGGAACTTTGGCAAATGGGGGAAACATCTTTCTTTCCTCCCCCTCAATGAAATGACTTATTCACAAGCCAGTGCTTTTTCATTTCCCAGCAGATGAACATTAGATTGGTTCTTTCTCACTGCACGTGAGCATGCTGGGCTGGGTCACTGCCCTGTGCAGGAGCGAGGGGGCATTACCCGGCATGATAAGCTTCTCTGCAAACGCCGAGGTGGTCCGCAAGGTTTCTAAGCCATTTTTCTCCTGCCTCTGCTGCCAACTTTGTTATAATCCTGGTTTGCCATCTTCTCCACTCGACTGGCCTCTGCACAGACCATGAGACATCTGCTGCTTCATTTTAGCCTGTTCCATGGTCTGATCGATCCCTCCAACATTTGGCTCATTTTTATTTCCCGTCTTCCCCACTTTGTTCATGAAGTTTTTGTATTCCCCCAGGCCGGTGCTGTATCCTGCGCTGCCCCGTAGCTCCTGCCATTAAACCCAGTTACAGTACTCCATGCTCAAACGTCTGGCTCAAGAGCAGAGCCTTTACACGGATCACTCAGCATGAACATATATTTTTCTATAGCTAAGGCTCTGTGCCCTAAAGAAGATGATAACTGTGATTGTTAACAAGATTGCTTTAGTTTGGAAGCTGCAAATGGTTCGCCTCCTCCCCAAACCCATAAAAAAAACAGCGTGAAGCAAATGAGCATTTCTCAGCTTGTTGGTTCCTTTCTTCCTCTGGTTGCTCTCCCCAGAAATCCAGTCCTGGCTTGCTCTCCCTGGGTACCACAGCTGGGCTTTATTTGGGTCCGTTCACCACAGTACCAGAAGACACATTAAAAGCAGCAGGAGCTGGCTGAAAGGCCTCTGTGTCTTTGCTGGAGGAGAATTAAGCTGGAAGAGGGACCCACGGAGGCTCCGGAGGGATCTGTGTTACGCCTGAGGCAGCTCACCTTTTTCCACCACTGACTTGGGAGTAGATTTAAATGTCACAGACAAGGCATCCCTTCGTCCGGGGCTTTTCAGGAGGTCACACAAAGCAAGTCCAGACAGTCTTACTCTTTTCACAGTGTATATGGAAACTAGTTTTATTCCCTTCTTATTTGCAGTAACTTCTGGAGACTGTTACTATATCTCCCCTGGTCTCCCGCAGCCTACGAATGTCTTTCTCCCTCCTCACAGCCCATGTTTTCTGATCATTTCCCTCTCTCTCTGGACTTTGCCTCCTCGGTTGTTCAGCCTGAGCAGAGCACACCTTATGTGTGACAGGCCCCACAAGGCTCCTAAACCGTGCAGCACAGCGGACCCTGCCGAGCCTGCGATCCTCCCTTGCTCCCTGGTCTTTTCCCGAGGATCTCCTGCCTACCTGACTGCTCCTTGGCTGTTATTTTTGCTGAGAGGTTTTATTCTGCGTTTATGCTAACTTTCAGCTCATGCTGCACTTTGACTCATTTTAATATTGTTACTATCTCAAACCTACTCCTTGTCACATATTTGGGGAGTAGGCAGGAGACATCCAAGAATCTGAAGCCAAA
Source organism: Pygoscelis adeliae (assembly GCF_000699105.1). NCBI lineage: Eukaryota > Metazoa > Chordata > Aves > Sphenisciformes > Spheniscidae > Pygoscelis > Pygoscelis adeliae. The sequence continues at coordinate 4,641,309 of NW_008824772.1, forward strand.
AATAGGGAGAATGAGAGAAAATAAAACCATGACTTTCAAGCTCTTCTGACTCAAACCAGTCTAGCTCTGCAGCCACAGCGGGTCTCCAGGGCAGCCGGAGGGATGCACCCTTGGCACCCTCAGCTGTGGCCATGCATCTAACATCAGTCTCCTCTTCCTGGTCCCAGTGCTGTGCTCCTGCTGGTCAGGACTGCACTGGCTGTGCCATGAAATCCAAAGTTCTCCTAAATCTCGGCCCCAGACGGCTGCAATGCCCTTCAGACTCCGTATGGGTCCTATACGCTGTGCAGAAGCAGCACTGGGACCTGGGGGCAGGGAGAAGGAGTCATGGGAGCAAGATGCGTACTTACTGATCAGAAAGTGTTGAGTTGTTCACACCCAGGATAAATCTGTTGCGTATCCGTCCCCCTGCACCCTGCGTAGCTGCAGCTGCTCGCGCCCAGCTGTCTGCCCTCTTCCCTTTGGGTGCACGGCTCGCCCCTGCGGCCGGCCCTTCTCTCAAGGCATCAGGCTACATCTGGTCTCTACCATGTAACCTTACCCCGAGGAACGTATGGGATACATGCATCTGCTGGGCCAGGCGTGAACCCCCCGGGGCCTGCCAGATGAGAGGTAAGAGGGGTTCCGCACAGGATTTAAAGCAGACATATTGGGGAGGGGAGGCAAGCCGGGGAACTGGCATCTGGCTGGGTACCCAAGTGAGCTGAAGTGTGCTTTTGCGAAGGTGTCAGTGCTCGCCTCTCCCGCTGACCTCAGCGGTCACGGGTGGTTTTGGTACGGCTGGAGCTCAGGCTGTTTCCATACAGCTCAGCTTTGGCCGCGCCGTGCGGGGGCTGTTCCCAGCACACGGCTTGCACCAGACTTCTTCACCTTCAGGTGATAGGGAACACCAAAACCCGCCGTGTTCTTTATGGTTTGTAGCTGTTTTAACTTTGCTTAGGATCATGATCGATTTAGTCATGTGTTTGTTTTTAAAATCCTTACCATTTCATTCTGGTTTTAACTACCACCCATTCTTAGAGCTGAGCTGGCTTTCAATATCCTTCTCCCAGTCTGAGCTTTCCCAGTCCCAGAAAAGAAAATGGATTAGCTGAGGGCTGTTGTTGTGGTGTTGAATTTCTCCTCCTCTATCACAATGTCGTAATGTTTGAGTCAAATGTTTCCAGGGAATAGCAGCTCCGTTAAATAATTCTGTTTCCGGAGGAATTAAAGAAGAAATTCTCCACTTGATCTCATGCACAATATCGCATATTTACAGAAACTAAATATCAGGCATAAACGGACTTGAGAGGGGCCTTTTAACTGACTGCGATATTTTGATCTGCCGGATCCACCCCGGTGATCATTACAACATGTCACTGGGTGCGGGCAGCTGTCCGAACCCTGGACCCGCAGGGCTTTGGGGTGAGCACAGCAGCGGGGCCGAGAGCCAAACCCTCCCTCTGCGGCAGCGTTGTCACACTCGCTTCTCACACGCTCCTCCTGCACGTCCCTCGGTGCAGCTCACTGGTATAAAACCCCTTTTTCCCTGGCGAAATGGGGCACACTGAGGAACGGGCGGTCCCTCCCGGCCGGGGGGACGTTGCCGTGCTCTGCACAAGGTGAGCGTGTTGGGAGGGCTGGAGCTGGAGACCGGGCACAGCCCAAGGGGCTTCGTTCGGGGGGGACAGGACACCTCCAGGCCTCCTGCCTTGATCGTTTCAATCACTTGGGCACCAAGTAGGGTTTGGACAAAAGCTTGGACTGCAACCACGCCAAACACCCCGTGCTGGTCCCAGCGAGGGGCAGACAGCTGCATGGGAGCACTGAGACATCTCCATGGAAGGGGCTGCTGCCTGACATGGGGCAGCCGAGAAAGCACCGATCACATTGTCTCCAGACTCGAAGCTGACCCAGAGCTGTGGCTTCTCCTTTCCAAACCACCACAAGGGAAATGCTGGTGCACCCGCGCCTTACGGAGGCTCCCTGCAAGCAGCTCCCGCAGCTCATCCATGCACCCATCTCCCAGCAGCCCTGAGAGCTATTGGGAATACGGCAGTGGGCTTCTGCCCAAAAAGGTGATGGTGCACCCGGGCTGGTGCCTGCCCTCTCCTCCCTGGCCTTCACTCACCCTGCAAGAGGGGGTGGCCCATCCCCGGGAAAACCCCACATGTCCACAGCGGGAGGTGAAAGGAGCGTGGTGGTCCGCAAGGGGGGGCCGAGGAGGGGTAACACCCCACCGGCACATGGCATCAGCCGGCCAGGGGACCGTCCACACATCTTCTATTTTCGGCGGTGGCAGACCGGGAGCCCAGGACACGCCGTCTTGGCTGTTAAAGCCATGTGAGTTTCCTATTGCTGGAGAGGCACTTGCTCGATGCCCAAAGACACTCGAGCGGTTAATTATGACCTATAGCTCTGATGGATCATATCACCGCTATTTTTAGCTCTCTCACTTCTGGTGCGAGCCCTGTATCTATCTCTTTTCGGCCTTTTATTTTCAGTTTCTTATTGCCGTTTCCTAAACTCGTCTCAGGCACCAGGTGGGCAGCAGCTGGGGAAGTATTTTTGTCTCCATGTGGCACAACAAGACGGCTCTGAGGGTGCGGGGGGACGGGTACAGCTCCGCTCGGCCAGCAGCTGAAACCCAGCCGGAGTCGCAGACGGCATGTGGCAGCTGAGCCCAAAATCAGAGCGCCGTCCCAGGGCAGCCCCAGTGCCCCTCCGGCTGCCCCGGCATGGATGCCACGGGGACGGGCACGGCCGCTCCTGCTGGAAACCGAGACCGCGGTGGGTCCATCTCGGCCATTTCCAAACGCAGCTGAGGATACAGAAATGGGGTGTCATGTGGGTTTTGGGGTGTTGGTTTGGGTTTTGCAGAGCTGAGGTGTGAGCTTGGCAAACGCTGGGGCGCTCTCGGCAGGGGAAGGCGCATCCCTGCTCCAAGTGCAACACCAGCGTGGTCCTCCCAGCACGAACGCAGCAGGATCGTGCAGAGACGAGAGAGCAGGGGGGTGACAAGGGCACAAGTCGGAGAAGATCTCCAAGTACCTCCCTGCTCCAGCCAGGGAAACCGGTGCTGCGTCACCCCTCCCTTGGCATCGGGGCCTCTGGCAGGGACCCAGCGAGCTGGATGGGACAGGAGGAGGAAACCTAGCCCTGGGGACGAGAGTGGGGCCGAGAAAGGAATACTCCATCACTCCTGGCCACCGACGAGGGTACAGAAATAGCTGGTGCCCAGTTCCCTAGAAAGCAGGCACACAGCATAGACACAGATAGGAAAACCCTCCCCTGAAGCAAGCGTCCCTCCGTGCTAGCAGGAGGGCGATCGGGGCAGCGTCCGGCTTCTTCCTGGCGGTGCCACTGCTCCCCTCTGCTCTCCACCGTCTCCGGGCTTCCCAGCATCGCTCCATCCCCTCCGCACAATCCCTTCTCTCTCTGCAGGCCAGGAGTTCATCTGAAGGCTGTCAGAGGGATTTAAGGCTTTGGCAGAGGAATAAAAGGTTTTTGCAGAGAGCTAAACCAGCCCTGCTACTCCATGTAAACTGCCGGTCTGTAAATATCTGGCCCTGACTGGCAGGCTCGCGTCTCCTGCAACATTTTACAGAATAACAAGACATTTCTTGTAAAACAGCAATATAGAAATGCTGTTTTCACAGGTTATTGGTGGATGTCTGTGTCGTAGGCACACAGCTAATCCTGATTTAGTGTGTGCAGCTCCTGTGACTGCATTGCCCAAGTAGAGTTGTATTACTGCCCATCCACCACCCAGCAAGCATCCAGAAGTAACTACACGAATTAACTCTGCAGATTCGGTGTACTAACGCATAACCACACTCGTCTGACCGTCATAAATCAAGCACGCAGCCCTGAAGCAAAACAAAGGGAAGCCACAGCTTAAGTGTGTATATAGGCAATCGGGATGTGGCCAGGTGATGAGTGCCAGAAACTGAGTCCTCTCCAAATCCGTGACAGCCCTCCGAAAGCCTTTGCAGGATGCGTTCCTGGAGAGGATGCTTCCCCGCGTTGGAGAGCGAAGCCCATCTGCTCTGCGGCGAGGCAAGGGCTGCCCGCAGCCCCCGCTGCAGTCAGTGCCGCTCGGCCACAGGCAGTGACTTCCCCTCTGCTAATTAAGGTGTGGGAAACACGTTCAAGGTGGTGCAAGACATCTGGTTACCTCAAAATGAATTTTCCGAACTTAATTATATTTCTCCTCCTGCAACATATGCTCAGGCAAAGATGAGGATGGGACCAATGATAGATGAAACAAGCAGATGCAACAACAGGGGTGGGTTGGGGTTGGGGAGAAGCAGAATCTCAAATCTTGCTGGTATTTGTGGAGTGTATAACTGACAGGAACATTTTAGGGCTATGAATACAAGCTGACGTATGCATGTATGTGCAAGCAGTAATCCTGCTAGGACAGGACATGCCGATCACCTCAGGAGAGAGAATTTTAGGTAGCCTTTTCCAAACGAAATCCTTTCATGGATCCTATAAATAGGATTTATTGTTGCCACGCATTTTTCTTTTTTATTGTCCCTGCTTTTTATGGCTTTTTGTATCAACCTTGGTGCTAAGATTGGGTTTATTTAGTGCACTTTTTATGATCTAGCTCCCCTGCTGCTGGCTGCTGGCTGCTGTTGCAGCCACTCCAGGCAGGGGGGAGACCAAGCCCAGGGTTTCTTTGTGAGATGTTACCAGCTGGATGCTTCCGTCAGTCTTCATGGACAGAGACTCAAGTATTAGTAGCAAATAGCGGATGGCTGCAATCCTGGCATGAATATCAGAAAGGACCATGAGAGTCTCCTTGATTGACAGGCAGATCACAGCAAATGTAATACCAGGGTATTTCTGCTAATTTGTTGGAAAGCGCAGGCTGGTGATGTATAGCACTTACACACATCTCTGCCTGCGGGTAGCGAGTGGAAGTGGAGGCCTCTGAGCACACGGAGTCCCCGTGTGAGAGATTTACATCAAACCAGACGGTGTGGGAGTCCCAGATGCACAGCAAAGGGATGGGGCCAAAACTTAAACCCTTTGAAAGCTTCTTTTCCTCCACTAGCCCTTATGTGAGCAGGGCGATTAATCCTTTGGGCTGCTAAGTATGATTTAATGCACACACTGTGTCTTCCTACCCATTAATTTGGGTGGCACTGGCAAGGTCTTTCTATGTGTATTCAGTTAGTATGAGGAGGTTCACCAGTCCCCCTGGGCAAGGCACTCCATGAGGATTACCAGTAAGAATGTCCCTGTAGCTCTTAACGTACAAACTGGGTGAGAAAACCAGGTTCAAACAGGCGGGTGAGACAACCTGGAGCTGTGCTGCAGAGAGCGCTGATTCAGTGTTGCTCCTCTAGATTGGAAACACAACTTCAACTTCTGCTCATGGGCTGAAAAAAAAAATGAGGAGAAAAGCGTTCTGTAAGGGTTATGTTCATGACGGGCCTCGCCTGAGCCGTGGCTGGAAGCAGCAGCAAGTTTCTCCTGCCTTGGTCCCTCTTCCTCTCACCCCACAGACTTTTTCCATTGCACAGAACATTCATAAAACTTCCCAGGCTTGGGCCGGTCTCCGGCACTTTGAGATGGACGCAAAGCCCACTGGACCCCCGCTACCGAAGTGGATGTGAAAATAAAGCAAGTTGGCTGTTTTTGATCAATGAGGAAAATCGAAATGCGCGTGTCCTGAAAGGAAGCAGGTACTGCTGCACGGGCCTGTCACCCAGGACGGAGAGGGTGACCGGGGGGACCCGCTGTAGCACCCATCTCCAGAGAAACAGCAACCAAACTCCTGAACAGCCGGCATAGCGGCGTGTACACGAGGGCCCTCGCGCTTCGCTAGGCACAGGACATTTGGACAAGGATATTGCTTTTATTGCCTTTTTCATGTGTTACCTCTTTTATTTTAGGGTATGGCTAAAACAGTCCACAGAGTAAAATTCCCGAGTACCAAGGAAGCGGGACGAGAGCCCGGCCTCACCGATCCTCCAGCCTAATGAGCCTAATTATCATCCTGCTCCTAAGAAAGGCAGCAGCAAGTTTGGGAACTGAAGATGATGTTTTGGCAAGGGCGGGTAAAACCAATACTAGCAAGGACTGTCTTGCTTATATTTTGATTTTTGGGTGGGTTTTGAAGGATCTGTCCCATAAGGATCCTCAATGCTATAGTGCCAGCAGCTACCAGGTATTTAGCTGAGAGGTACTTTGGCAGGCAGAGGGTCAGCAGAGCATTCAGGCGCGTGCCCATTGGAATGGCATCTGAAAACACGGCTCAGAAACTTGCTTTCATTTGGGAAACACCCCAGCTCAGTAGGCACATTTTACTGGAAAAGAGAATTTAAGTGCTGAAGAGTAGGATGGAGTTTTCTGCAATGTAATTTTATCTCTGCTAAGGCTTGCAGTCATTTTTTTCTAAATCTGCCTCCTGGCATTGTGTGACTAAAAGAAAATCTGGGGTTTGGGGGGGGGTTCTTTTATGGTTTCTTACCATTCCTCTAATGAAAACGGTACTCAAACATTAACACTAAAAGGTCAATGGCAGGGAACTAGTTGCACTTCAGTAGCCTTCAGGCTTCAAAAAATACCGGGGATTTCTAACTCACAACATCTGAACAGTCAGGACAGGGTTGACGGAGAAAAGAAACGCAGTTGCCCTTTTCCTTCAGCTGCAAAGGCCAGTTCGTATTTGTATCTGTGCAGTGAAATGAGGGATCAGGGAGAGAATTTGGTCTGGGATGGAGGTCGGCTGCTATGTCACTGGAGTAGCATCCAGCCGATGCGCTGGGTAATCTTCTCCCCTGCAGAGCGCCTTTCCCTGCCCTTTTACAGACAGCAGCAGCGATGCCTGTCGGGGCTTGCTGGTGGGTCAGCTGTGATTCCTTGGATCAAATGGCACGATACGCGCCGTCCGCATTTCTCTTGCCTCTCTCCCGTGCCCCGAGCAGCTGTGCTCTATGTCACCTAAACCAGTGACCGAAGCCCTTTGGGCTGGATTACGGCCCAGGAAACACTTGCAGCTTTCCGAAAAGCCTGGGACGGGTGCTAGCTGCCTCCCCGGGATAGCAGCTACCCGGCAAGCGCAGGGTGCAAATCCTGGGGGTGCAGCTCAGCGCTCGAAATATCACCGCTCGGGTGCAGTTTTATTTACCACAGCAGGTCTTGCTCCATGTATTTATTTACTGTTAGTAACAGCAATGCATTCCTACCCAAATGCTTCTGTTGTACTGCTTCAAAATTAACTTTGCAGCTCAGACCATGGCCTTTTGTGAAGATAAGCTGGAAGCAGACCAGTCCCTGGCCGCTGACACCGAGAGGAGTTCGGATCTGGGTTTACTCGGCCTTGCTTGCCTCTCTTTATCATGAGCCAAACCAAAACCTTGGATCCAGCTCCCCATGAATGGTGGTAAACTTTGGATCTGAGCTCCTGTAATAAGCAGTTGTTTGCCCTGGCTGGTGGCTTAAGACTCTGTAGAACAAGATATTTCTAGGTATTATTTCTAAATGGAGAATGACAGTTGAAAGAAGAACCTTGTCCAGCCAACTCATGTGTCCGACTCTTTGGCTTTCCAGGGGAAATGAGTAACTAGAATGAGACAATGAACGAGAGAAATAACATTTAACTGGTATCGTAATGAACCTCGAGCAGTCTCCCTCCGTGGATAACGTGCAAATTATCTTCATTGCCATTCTGTGAGTTTTTAAAAGAGGCTGCTAGTTATTTGCCAAATCCCCTGAAACACAATTGGAATTGAGCAACAAATTCCCAGTGGTCTCATTTGAAAATCCCAGCCATCTCCCTACAGGGAGGTAGAGCTCCAGGTTAAATACACCATAAAAAGACTTGGATTTCTTTGTGTGGGATGGCAGCATAGAGAGGGAGGATGATTATGTTGTGCATCACTAACAGACCATCGAGCCCGTGAAGCCATGAGGTTTTGGTACCGGTTCCTGGATAGCTGGAAGGTTAATTTGGCCACGAAAGCAGAGGTGGATTTTGAAATGAGCTCGTGCTGCCTGACTGCTGACTGTCAACAGCAGGCTGAGATGGGTGGAAAAGAGAAGGTAAACTAAGACCTGGCAAAGGCTCCTCGTGGTCCTTGGGAGGCAAACTGGGGATGTGCGCACCGCAGGGACCCAAGTGCGTGCCCAAAGCCCCAAACTAGCTTTGAACGAGCCATTTCAGCCAGCAGCCACAGTGCGGCTGGGTGGGTTAGCCACCCCCCAGGGCTCGGGCAGGTTTTGCAGCCTGTGCTGAGCTCTGCCTGGCTGGGACCTGCCGGCAGCGCCAGCCTCGCCGTCAGAGTCCTTTGGGCAATGGGGTGCTGCTTGCATTGCAAAAGGCTCAGCCTTTTTCCTGGGGTTGAAACAGAAACCACACTGAAGAGCTAATAGCTCTTCAAAAACTACTTTTGAGTTAACTGTTGGGGGATTTGGCTTAGGTAAAGCTTACGAAGAAATTCTCCTCATCTTGGTCTCTGTGCAACCTTCTGGCTGCTTGAAATATTGGGAAGAGAGGAAAGGAGGGAGAGATCTGGAGCTGCCCTGCCATCTAACTGCCTTAGTTTGGATATAAAACATCAGGGAATTCAGTCTTCTGGCTGTACATGTTCTCAAAGTGCAGCCAACGGTGCAGCGGAGGAGTAAAGCAGGCATCGCTCTTCTCTGGGCAGCGAGCATCACTGCATGTTCGCCTTTGTGCCTGTCCGGCCTCCAGGAAGCGGAAAGCAGAAGGTGCTCAATCCCTCCCCTCCAGCCGCCATGCGCACACCCAGATGTGCACATGCAACCAAAACAGAAACTGGGCTACAGCAAAGGATACGCAGGAGGCACGTGACACTGCATATATGTTTGTTTTTAAGATTATCTCTTCAGCCTTTCTTCATTAAAAAGCAAACGGCGTTTTACATCTCATAAGCTCTCGCTTAGTTCTCCAGCAACCCTTCCGAGTGTTAACTAGATGATCTTCACAATTTCTTTATGAAGTGGGTAAGCGACACAATCCCCGTTTTTAAGGCAGATAAACTATCAAAGCAAAAGACCGCTCGCTCGCACACGCGTCAGCACCCCGCCAAGAGCATGCGAGGTTGAGCCGGCCCATCCAGCCAGCCGCCGCACGGCGCACGGCCGCGGTGCTGGTGCGGGAGGTGGCGGCGG
>NW_008824772.1:4650688-4676602 GCF_000699105.1 Pygoscelis adeliae
CTAACTGACATCCCAATCCCCAGCCCCGATGCCCTCGGTGGGTGCGATGCTGCAGAGGACCAGCTGCCGTGCCGGCCAGCTCGGCCCCCGCTGCCAAGCCCAGCCGGCACCGGTGCCTTCGGCTAACCTAAGATGGGCTGGAAGGAAGAGGGACGGGACGGTGAAGTTATCGCCACGGAGTCAAGGGGACAATTCCACGACTTGTAAATGTACCTGGAAGCTTGTAAAGGGTAGACCGAAACGTGTTTGCAAATATTTGTTATTTGTCAGCAAACTGGGATTGCTTACCCATTCAGAAGGAAAAAATAAAGGGCCACAAGAGCAACAGAAGACATAGCCAAAAACCTAGCAGGTTTACAAACAGGATTTCCTAGGTTTAAGCTCTGTCGGTGGGGCAACTTTCCTTGTATGAGCAATAACACAATTTCCACCTGCTACGTCAGGTTCAGATATTGCATGTCTAGGGTTTTGTGAAGATTAATTATGTTTATCCACACAGTAGAGTTTTACCAGCTAGCCATGGATTTCCAGGAAGAGAGGTATTTCCTAAGGCACCGTGTAGGGCTCAGAACAGTCCAGTAAATACGCTGATGACTCCCTTGGCTCCGCTCCGTGGGGCATTTCTTAAAGCGCAGTCTTGGAGCACAGTGTTCTTAAACCAAAGCATAAAAATAACCAAAACAGTATCAAGTGAATTGCAGGAGCTGGCAGAATGGAGGTAATAAACAAAGTTAAAGCAGCCTGATAACAATATCCCGTTACCAGAGAAGAATAAGCGATACTCTGTAAAGGTGAAATATAAAAACTTTCTTGTGACAAGGCATCGATTTTCCCAAAAAGGAAAGGGAGAACAAACTGCAGCCGTAATGCAGCATGTGTGAGCACCGAGAGGGTACAATAATGACAACACTGAATAAGTATCTCATCTCCAAAAGCTCGGGCTGCGTGACCTTTAGCAGCGCTCAGGATTGTGTGTCTGTTTAGGATGTCATTAAACAAGACAGGCTTCCTCCAGCTGAACAGTGCGTAGAAGTAATTGGAGCGGTTTTGAAGAGCTAGATTCCAGACTAGCTAGTTAATGAACTTGGAAAAGCTACATGCCAGTAAGAAACTCAACACAAAAAATTAGTTTTGGGTAATAGCTCTTTCCTCTGTGTTCAAGTCAGTAACCTGGTTTCCATGGCATGCCTAGTACAGGTCCGAGTGGTCCCAGTGCCTGGTGTGCTACAGAGCCGAGGGCAGGATGTGAATGAATTTAAGGCAAATTTAGATCAACTGGAATAATCTTTAGGATCTTGGTAGCTGAGCTCATGGTGAGGTGCTAAGGGCGGTGTTATGAGCATGTCTCTCATGGCTGGGTAAGTTATGAGTGGCATTTGAAAGCCACTCTATAGAGTAGAAGAAAGAGAGTGAAGAACTGTAAGGTAGCTTGAAGACTGACATTAATTACCCACTAATTTTCTAGCTGTGATCCATGAAATACTTGTTGCTGATCCCCAGACAGATGGCTAGTCACATAGGACGGGCTTCTCCTCTTTATTTCCATCTGCTATGTTTCATTAAGACAGCTAAAAATAAAAATATCCCTAATGTTATTTTTCCATGTAAGTTACTGCTACAGCGATCTGATGCGACTGTGAATAGAAGAGTTTCCAAGCGACAAGAGTTTCTTAATTAATTTGTGATCCTTGGCATAAAAAGTGACTGCGAACCCCTACACTAGACTCATCACAAGCACCACCCTTACTTCTAAGTGCTATTTATCTAGAAGAGTCAGTTAAAAACAATTTTTTCTTGTATAAGGGGAGAAAAGAGGCTGCTGTCTCTTCTGAGCAGTAGTTACCATTTTTAGGTTCTAACCAGTTGAGATGGCGCCTACGAAATGGAGATGTAATCACAGAGATCCTTCAGGCATGAAGTCTTCTTTCCCTCCATGTAGCAGGAATATCTCCAGAAACAGCTTTTCTGCACAGCTCCAAGCCTCTTTTCGGCCAGCACAGTGCCCAAAAGGCCCCTTGCGGGGAGTGGGTCATTTTTGGGAGGTGGTTTGGTTCTGTCTTTCACAGATTTTTTGGCTCTATCTAACGTGTCTTTGTGTGTGGTGAAGCTGGGTTCTTGCACACACAGCTCTACCAATTTCAGCGTTTAGTTCCTGATGTATTAGAATATTCTCCAGGGAAGCTAAGGTCCCCTCGATCCAGATTGCAATTTACTTATTTTCCAAAAGGGACAAAAGCCTGAAACATGTAAGCGTTGATAATCTTTTCTAGTCCTTCCATGCTTTTCCCACACATCTTTTCACAGGGACAGAAACTCTCCCTTATTTCACGATGAAGAAGTTTTAGCACGTTTTAAACAAGGAAAGTTTAAACAAGCCCCAAAGTGCGTGCAGAAACAGGGAGCAGGCAGCCCAGCAGAAGCAGCTTGGTGTGATGAGGAGCTCCAGGGACTTGGCTAACGCTTGGACTCCAGAACCTCAGATGAAATCTGGGACTGATATCTTAGACCTGGGCCATTTTTATTCTCAACTACACAAGCCATTGCCACAGACCTCCTGAATGGCAATCGTGGATGCTATGAGAGAAGAACTCTATTACTTCACCCTACTTTTAAAAGTCTAAAGCAAGCGTGCTATTTCAGACAACACAACTCAAAGTGCCACTAGTACTATGTCTTAGTAACACTGCCTACAACACAGGCGAGAACCTTTGTTCTCACCCCTCCTTTATTAGATGCTTCTGCTTAGAAAAGCAAGCAATTTCCTCACCCTCCTGGCAACGTTCCGACGAGGAATTTCCTCCTCCCAAGCCGTAGCCACGGAGCCAGTCATACAGTCCCTCCTTCTCTCCGATCACGCCGTTTTCCCATTTGTTTGGGCTCTTGCCGCTCACCCCGGCCCATCACCCCAGGAGAACCTTTGGCTCCGTTCTTGTGCCCGTTCTCCCTCCTGCAAGAGCAGTTATTTGAGTTCCACCCTAAGATCACACTGACTTAGGCCCCAGTTTAGCAAAGAATTTTATCACATGCTTAAGTGTAATTGACTTAGACCTTCAATCTGTTTTTAGCTTATCAGAAGCGTGGGTGGGTAAAGCCGTCATCCTCTTACGCACTCTTGGCTCCCATGGAGGTTGGCCGTTGATCAGCAAAGAGTATATGTGCATAAAATTGAGCAGAAACTCAGATAAGGAGGACTGCTGAACTGGACTCCATCCAGCATGGTGGCATGTCTTTTAAGACCTAATTATCTTCACACAACACTGCAGAGGTGTCAGCTCCATGGCTGTGACACACGGCAGGTTATTGGGTACTTCTACCCCAACTCACCACCGCTGCATAGTAATTAAACTTTGGGTAGGCTGTGCCTTGCTCAAACTTTGCCTCAGATATTAGGAATCCTGACTAAGGACTTCAGGATTAATTCTTAAACTTAGGAGCAGAGAATGTGGCTACGGTTGGCAGAAAGCAATGATTGCCTCCAGTCCAGAAAAAAAATAATCCAGTAATACTAGAGTCGGCATTTTATTCTGCTTAAACCACAGTGAAGTTGGATGCAGTAGCACCTCCTTTTCCTGTAGGGCCTCATCAGATCAGCACAAGGCTTAATGACAATAGCTAAAGAAACAGAAAGACACCATGGATTTCGCTTAGCCACTTATAACTTTTACCGTCAAAGTCTGGCATATTTAATTCAGATCACATAAAAATTCCAGTGGTGAAGGGTGGAGAAAATTGAATGTTGAATGAAGACTTTTGTTTTCCTGAACAGAGCTGAAATGAAGAAGAAGCTGGGTTGTGATGATCAGATTTCTCCTATAGGTCAGAAGTTCAATGTATCATCAGATTTCATGTCATGGGGCTGTTCTGTTCCTAATTGCAACCAGCCAGGACTCTGCACATCAGTGAGCTTTTACCCTGGGCTCCTTCCATAAGACATATATTGTATTCAAAGTAGTAACTAAATCATTTTAAATGTATTTTTAAGAGTGAATCATTACCTTTCAATTCTACAACACAGCAGAAAATTAAATTCGATGTTGGCTTACGTTCATATAAAATATAAAAACCGATACTTAACTGGGTCATTGGTACAGCAAGTTTATTTTGCACAAATTTAATGCAAGCATTAAGCTATGAACCTCTGGTAGCTATGATCTCAGATTCAAAGGTATCCGGAACCTCACAGGGATAGAGGAACCAAAACCCTGAGAAACGTGGTCCAAGGGCCCAGGCCCCAACCCCAAACTGTGGAGGAGGGATGAAATATGGTTGAGCTGAGCTGAGTTCGTGCAGTAGGTGAGAAGGGGATCTGTGCAAGCAGCACTCTGCAGCACAGGTCCTGAGCGATCCCACTGCATAACTAAATGAATTATTTATACATCTCAGGGAGAGAAGCTATAGCCACATCTCAAGCTGAAATAAAAAAAAACAGCTTAGCACTTAGCTGATGACTGACTTTCTGAATAATTTAAATTCGTCGGAGACATCAATGGTGGACTAGCGTGACTGCCCATGGACATCCGTTCATCTGCAGAATTAAATGAGACAGAGCGAGCGTGTGAGCTGTTTGGCCAGCCAAATCACAAGAGTAAATTATGACAGAGGAACACGAGCTGTTACACAAGGATGATGAGGGGCAATGACTGAGAATCAAGTTGGGGTATCTCATGTTAATCCAACAGCTAATGAAGGTTAACCTACCGACCCTAAAACAACCGTACATTGTGTATGTCTTCTGCAGAGCGCCTTTCAGCACACCTCTGCTTTAAGAAACCCCTGTCTCATGCGGCGATTAACTGTCAGAGAGGTTTTATCCTTCCTACATCCAGGACAGACCATCTTGTGACCTGCAACGCACTCTCTCCTTAATAAATCATCTTCTAAACATTTTCACACTGAAAATAGGGCTTCCGCGGGTTTCAGCATGCTCTGGTTTCCCATGTTAGGAAGAATAAGGCTTTTGCTGGTGCTGTAGGACAGCTTTGAGATGTAGCCTTGGAGAATAGTGCCAGCCAAGAGGAGCAGGACTGCACAGAAGACGCGTCTGTGTTCCTCGGATGCTATGAATTTCTCCTAAAGCCAAGAAACCTGAAACTGCAGTGGCAAGTCAGACTTCCTCTCGAGATGGAGTCGAGGCAGGCTAATTTTAGTCACCATGCACTATGCAAATCATCATTCTGTAGCTGAGTTTATTTTTTAAAGTGCTGACTGCCAAACTTGCTGCGGGGCATAGACTGTTCATACGGGTCTTAAAGAGGTTTGAAACCAGCTCTTTGGTTAGCGGTGCGACATTGCAGATGAAGGGGGGGGTGCTCAAAAGGGCCCTGCTAGAAAGCAGACTTTCAATAGGGAAGGTCTAGATGACCGGTTTAGATCATATATTGATTTTCTAACTGGCCAGAATTAGCTGTTAGTGGATTTTTGCAATATGTTTTTGGTTCTACATGTAATTTTTCTTTTTCCTTGAAAACTCCCCTGATAAGCTGCACACCGTGGGCCCGCAGGAGATGATGGGAGTGCTGGTATCTGGATCACGCCCAATATCTGTAGATAAAGGAAGCAGATCACTGCTGGGTTTTAGATTTATTATCTAAATATTTGGCACATTCAGAGAGTTCACTTTTAACTGGGATTGATCTGAATTCCTAGGAAAGAAGTAATTCTTTAAAAAATTATTATTAGTCTGTGATTCATGGCAGATACGGGGAATGCAGAGCAGCAGAAGCAAGGCAAGATACACTTCCAGGAAGCCCAGGCTTTAGCACAGGCAGTAAATTGTTACATTTCTCTTCAATATTAAAAAGATTTAGCATGTGGACTTTGATCTGATAACTTTCATAATGTCTCTATCACAAGTTATACTATGACCGAGTACTTCTTTGTATTTAAAAGAAACGACTCTCCGTTATTTCTTACCGACATATCATAGACAGCATCAGAAACTTTCCTTTCTTAATTTTAAGAATAACCACTTCCAGGTCTGATGTCTTCCCCATAACCTTCAAGGCCTTTATCCATCCAAGCAGGTCTGCCTGGAGCTGAGTTTGGAAAGGCACTTTGAATCCTGAACTCAAAAATGAGGCGGGAGAGTAAAAGCAGGAGCTAGTTTTCAAGTGTGAAATTATTTTAAAAGGCGCTCTTATGTTCTGTGGCTGATCTTGAATCTTTAACATAAGTGCTTTGGATCTGGGGCTCGAACCCTAGTGAGTGGTCGGAATTTCTCCTTGAAATCTGCTGCGGGCTTTAGGGGGGACTTGGAGAAAAAAATGTGCGTAGCAGAATCTAATTTAGATATGGAAGCTGTGGACTATCCCATTGCATTTGGGCATGCAGAGGCACTGCCGCTGTATTCCTCCGAACGCAGGGAGCTGCTGCACTGCACATTTATTTCCATTTACGCGAACAATCTGCCTATTTTGTAAGAGTCCAGCCGTGCTCAGACAAAGACACTACCAAGGTGAAAACAAGTAACTGCAGGACCGCGTATACGACGTGCGGCAGCTCCCCAGCCATTGGAAGGGTGGGACTGGGGAAAAATATCTTTTCCACCGTAAAAGCCCGGGACAATCCAAGTGGAATCCAGCTCCCCTCCCCGGGGACAGGCGAGGCAGCCGGGCGGCCGCTGGATGTCACTGGCTCTGCGCGGAGGCCGGCGCAGCCCGCGGCGGGGCTGGGAGGGGATGCTGGCAGGAGAGGGCTCTCTGGGGGGGCTGAAGGACACGCGGGTGGACACGATTCACCTGCTTAATTCGCAGGTTCTTCCTAAAAACGTACCTCCCGTGGAAGTGGAGCCGTGTCCCAAATCTAACACCAGGGAGCAATAGCCTCTGCAGAGATGAATGGTGAGCTTGTGCTGCTGGGCGCTTCGCCCGGAGGAGCAGACACGCTTGCCTTTCAGCGTGGCTACGCTCTATTTTTGTACATTTTCTGTGTCATTTCATCGCCCCTCAGCTTCATATTAAATCTGACCTTTCTACTGCACTTGACTGGGGAAAGGTAATCACCTACTTTGCTTTCTTTGGGGTTATACATCATTGCATATGGCAGGTAGATAAGTGTATCTGGAAAATATGGTTGCATGTGAGACTAGGCAGGAAAAAATATCTGCGAGTAGGTCAGGATCCACTTGAAGACCTGCCAGACCTGCCTGAGCGCAAATATATTTTTCAAGCTGGATATTTAACTCCCACTGGCCCCTGTGAAAACTCAGTGATTGCGGAAAATCTTCTTTTGCTTTGAACAGTGGAGAGAGATTTCAGTTCCCCCTTGCACACTGCTACAGAAAGGCCCTGAGCGAGCACAGTTAGGCTTCTGTGATTTATGATGTTACCAAGAGTTGGGAAGTTACGAAGGAGTATTTCAGGTTTCATACAGTGGCTAGAGATGGATCTAAATACACCATTGTGCAACCCTCGGACTGGAACGGAGACTGCGTGTTGCACCAAATGAACATCACTCAAAAGGAGTTTAATACCTAAGTGCAGTCACAAGCATCAGGGCTTCCCAGGGGACAACGATAACCTCACACGAACAGCCCTGTTAGAGCACCCTTACAGGAACTTCAGGGACCTCTCCTAACTAACACAACCATAAGCTGCACGCATCTAGTGAGGATTTGATCTGTTGGCTACTGAAGATATTATTTGCTGTAACACAGTGACAATTCTGAAATGATGGCAACGCTAATGCAGCGGGAAAGGTGTGGGAACACGGTGTGGCTGCCATTTAGGTCAAGCAGTAAATAGCTTTCTTACAGCTGTGTCTATTTGATATGTCCAGGAGCAGAGTAAAAGAGCCTGCACTGTGCTCAGTGTTGCTACAACTGCTTATTCTTTATCTGTATCTTGATACGATGCCATCCAGAGGTACCTGGATATTCAGGATACAACCCCTAATGAGTGACAGGGGGGACGAGGGTCAGTAACCGCAAATGCAAGGGCAGGGCTCCCACCGGCTTGGGGTTTGAAACCCCTTAATTAAGGTGAAGGAAACGCCTTGGTGTCACAGCTTGTTCTACTCATTTTACTCGTGTAGAAGCTCTACTTAATGTTGGAGTGATTAAAGAATAAGTTAACTTGATACAGAAGCATCATCCAATGAAAACAAAGGCAGTTTAACTAAAATTGGTTTGAAAATGCTCATTAATTAAACTAACACAAATTTGCATAGATGTGGGCTTGCTAACACTCTTGTCCCCCTCTTCTTACCTAAATGGGACTAATTATTTCTCTAATTATAATGTAATTGGGTGGCCTTGGGATCATTGATTACAGATGCACTTCCTCATCTCACTGTTTTGTCTGGATCCAAGCAGAAGAGAGGGATGCTCTTCTGGGATGCGCTGCTACTCCTTTTGGCTGCAGTCTTGACCTTAAAAAAAGAGGAAGAGAAAAAAGTGAGTAAGCTGAGCTATTTATAGTTGAGCTAATTATTTTGATGTTGTATGACAGTAGCAAAGTCTGTTTTCTCTTCACTCAATTAATGGCAATGGAAAAAGCATTCAGTACCCTTTTAACGGTATTCATTGGCTACAGTACAAACCTTTGCTTAATGTTTTAAGGCTCGGGATTTTGCCATACAGCAATGGGGGGGCACAGTGCTGCGTCATGTTGCTGGTTGATGGAGGAGAAGCTGTGGCGTGAGGAGCTGAAGGGGGGTTGCTGTTGTTAAAGAAAAAAATCCCCTGTTTGGCCAGAAGGTAGCACGCAGCAAGTCTATACAAGGCACTATGTAAAATCATACGGGTCAAAGCTCACGTATCTTCTAGGATGCTTGGTGGACACCAAGGAGTTTGAAGTAGCTAAAGCTTTACTATTCACAAGTGGGGAAACTGAGGCAGAAGCAAACTAACCTGGCAAAGGTTGCAAAGCAAGTAGATGGCCAGAGAGGGACAATCTTGGTCTGTGGTCTCTGACCCGTCCAGGGAAGGTGGGTTTACACCGTGCTTTTCACTGTCTCTTACCTACCTGCTTTTGTGCTGTTCCCGTGCATGAATTCTGGGAGTGAGACCTGCTGGGCAGCAAACAAACTGGGGAGGGTGGAGGGGACAGTGGGGGATGTCTTGGCTGAATTTTTTGTTGCCCATTACCGAAGATTCTGCAACAGAAACCACCCCCTGAGCACCGCGATGTGTTTTCTAGGTCTCTGGGGCAGCTGCTAATAGCAGCTATCCCTGGTCTCACTTCTGGAGCTGGACAAGAAGCTAGATTTTTATTCTGTAAAATTTTGGAATTAAAAGATAAAAACGGAGTGGATCCTTACCTTTAACCAAGACAAAATTTGAAATCCTAAACTTTTGTGAGTTATTTCTGGTGGAAAAGCACTTTACCGTTGAAGCTCGGTTCTTGCTCCCCCTCCAAGGCTTATAAAATAACTTTTCTTCCTTGCTCCTCACCACCCTCTGCAGCTTGTCCCTCTCCATGACCACAAAACTCCTGCCAGAGGATTTGCTGTGTATTACAGGGCTTTCTTCACTGGTGCGAGAGAGGAAGAAAAAAATATGCGCTCTCCTCCTTTTAAGGCTTTGATCAGGTCCCTGAAATCTGTGTACTTCTCAGGTTGCTTTTGGTGACCTTTCAGGCTTTCAGAAAGCAGGTGCTGTTTGTTAAGCCTTTACGTGACTGTCGCTTTGTTTTCATTTTATTTATCTTTTTTAAACATGTGGGTCAGGCAGCTGCAGGTACAGTGCAATATTCATGAGAGGCTCTGATTTATGCAGGCACAAGGCTGTGCAGCGGGATTACAGGGTACTGAATGTTATATGCAGTTTTAATTTCTTTTTATGACCAAAGGATACAGCCAGAGTTTCTCAAATATGGAATTTATGAGAGCCTCATTCACGCAAGTTTTAAAGGGCCCCTGTATCTCTGCTTCGCAAAGCCGCTGCGCTGAACGATGGGGCGAGCAGCCCGCTCATCCTTTGCCAGTTAACAACAGTATATGTAAAAACATGGCTCGGGCAGTTAGTCTGACACCCAAATGGCCTCTGCTTTTAAAGTCCAGGCACTCCCGCCGTATTTGCACAGCCCCAGCCCTTCTCCGAGTGAGGCACCTACTACAGAGGCACTGAGAAACTCCGTGCAATGTTTAGACTCTCAAATCTGAGCAGGGACTCTCTCCCTGCAGTACGGTGCTGAGGGTTAACTTCAGGGCTTCTAAAAGCTACTATAGTGCAAACTAAATAACAGAGGGTACTTGTGGCAAGTCCAGGCGTTATTTGGCCCTCCTAACTTCCAGTCCTGTGCTCCACACCGACGCAACCCGCTCCTGTTCTGACTGACTCTTGCACTTTGTATCTGACCTGCAAGTCCTTTCTCCGGAAAAGGAGCCTCTCCGCTCGTAGGAGGAGCAGGGTTTGTGTGCCTGGCAGCTCGCCGGGCACTGCCGTCCACCTGGAATTTGCATTGTAGATTATGAAACAGCCTGGCATAAAATTCAAGGTATTAAATGCCATAGTATGGCCCTGCAACATAACGTGCATGTCTGATGTGAATTATCCAGCCCTCTCCTGCTTCGAGAGTTACACGTCGAATTACATGTACTTGCATCCCACACGGTTATTTTGGGGAGAGAGATGATTCTTTGGAAAGTCACCAAAGTTTTTGTAGTGGAACTGGAACCATCGGTATATTCAGAAACCTGGTAACGGGTTCCTGATGGAGGAACCATTGGTTTAAAACACTGAGTCTGGCCAGTTTGTGACTGTCTCCAGCGCCAGAGTCCCTGGGGGAGGGTGAAGGGGACCTGCTCCACTCTCCATAAGCACAGTGAGAAGTCATTTCCCAGCCAGACATCTCGGAACAAGACTTGTGCCATGCTTGCTGCTCCAGGATGGTCAATGCGTGGTCCTGCCAGTGAGCCCCAAGTCCTCATCTCATGGATGCTGCTGTTGCAAACGCCTCTGAGTCCAACCTGGACGAGTGGAAAAAGCCTTACCCGTCTCCTGCAGCTAGCGTCTTCAGCTTCTATTTCTGCAGAAGGGGAGCTCTCCTTTCCATCTTCCCCGCCATCCAGGAAAACAAAAAGGCACTGCTAACATCTGCTCTTTTCTCCTCCTACGTGCAGGCTCTTTCTCGGCTCTCTATTAAACCCCTTCCCACACAGAGGCGTAGGCAGGCTTATGCGCATACATCTCGGCGTACAATCTCTCCCATCCCTTGGGAGCAGCATTTGCAATGGTGACTGGTGAGGGTTTATTTTTGTTCTTTGCTAAGACTTTGGTTAACAGGCTTCTCAGTCTCCAACTGCACCTACTCCTCTAGCGATCAGCCCATACACCGTGTAACGGCAGGGCTGACATGGAAGCTTGTGGAGACACCGCAAGTGGGTGGAAATGGATGCAGCAACGTATGTAGAAATTTCCCATTGCTAAGCTACGCTCAGGTGCATTTACTTCTACCAAGAGGGGTTACTAAGGAAACAAGGAGCCGATTTCTGGAAAAAAACCCAGACGTTCCTAATGAGCAACAAAAGCTATACTTGTCCTTCAACTTTGATGTGTCGGGATCTGTTCTTTGGTCTCCAGTACTTGAAAAGTGCCTGATTTCGAACCCTGCCATCGTTCTCTTGTCCCAGTCCTGCCCCTGGGGCCCGTGGTTGTGGCAGGGTGCTGAGCCTTCACCATAAAACGCACGAGCTCTGAGTCACTTCTCCCTCTGGCAAAGGAAACAGGAGAATCCATCTGGGCTCGTTCCATCCTGAAAAACTTGCCATGTTTTGCAACTTGCACATTTTTCTCCTCCAATTGGAACGGGTTGGCTTTTCCCGAAGCTGGCATGGCTTTTTGATGCAACGAGAAAAATCCCCATCAAAATAAATTTTGCAGAGAAGTTTAATCTGAGAGGTTCAAAGCTAAACAATGCCGGCTGCTGCGCGGAAAGCTCTGCAGAAAGATGCTCAGCTTTTTCCCACAGCCCTAATCAAGCCCAGTTGCCCATTACTGGTTTGTGTGTACGTTGCATCCTAGCTGAGGCTGTTACAGGGAAAAAGTTGCGCTGTCAACATGGCAAGAGAAGGGTGGGGGATTGCCCGAAGGGTACAAAATAAAGGCAGAGGTTTGAGGGCGCTGGGAGAGGTCGGACTCACGGCTCTGGTCTCTTCTTGCAAGGCTCGGAGGCAGGTTTTGCAGCGCTGGGGCTTGGATTGCGAAGACAGGATCGGAGAGCGGCCGACCTCCAGCCCACCCGAGACTTGCCGATCAATGGAAACGAGTGATTTACCGTTATCAGAAATAGCAATTATCCTCGGAAACGCGGCAAGCTGGTTAATTGCACCACGAGGCATTAATAGTGATGTCAAGAGTATCTGCTTCATAACATAAAACAGAAAGTGTTTTAAGATGCAGTGTTACTCTATAAGGGGAAAAATACATTTTCCAAGTTAAGAAGTTGGATCCAAATACCTAAAACAATTCAGAAAATGCTGTAAAAGAAACATGAATAGGAGCAAATCATTAAGAAAGAACATGTCAAAAGGAATTATAATCCCCAACTGAAGTTCTCCAGTATAGAAGCAAAGAAAGAGATTATTATTTTTTTTTTAAATTGTATTTCCTGAATAGTGTGTTTAGTTTGGGGATGTGACATAATTGTGTATTTTCCCACCATTCAGAAAGTATAATTCCCCAAGTTATCACAAGGAACACTTGCTCATTTTAAAAAAAAATCTAATCTTGCAAACCTGATGCATTTTGCAGTGTGATTAACTTGCTGGCTTCCACAGTATTTAATTCAAACAAAGAAGAAGTTCAAAGAGAATAGTTCAGTTTATCTCGGTATGTAATGTTTTTCCCTGTGAACACAGAAAAATACAAATAACAGTTTCTGTTGGTTTTGATAGATTTACAACACCGTTAGATTACACCCAGACCATCCTGAAGACATACTTCTTTTAGACTTTGCTATCAAGCAATTTTAAAGCCCAATGCATTGGAAATTAATTCCAGGAGAAAGGAAAGGAAAAGATTGTTGTTCTTCCACTTTAGCTATTCTTGCTAACATTTGTGTGCAAATGGCAATGGGGATTTGAGACGCTTGTACCAACGTATTTATTTTGCAGCAGGAAAGGGCAGCGTGGATTTTTTTTTTAACTGCCTCTACGTGAAAGGGTCTATATTATAACTGGCGGTGACAAATATTGCATGTCCAGCTGTGGTGGTTTCTAGTGATATAAAAGGTGTGTGTGAAGCAGATCATGGCCTTCTAGAGGGATCAGTGCTTTTCCTACGGGAAATAACGGGTTTTACCCGAGCACTGAAATGCTGCTCCCACCAGGCTGGACACTGAGGACTGATCCAGAGCCGAAGTCTGGGAAAAGTCCTCGGGGCAGCTGCAACTTCGCTTGCTCTTGCAGGAGAATAAACTGCCTTTACACAACTATATTTATCCAAGGGGTTGCGCTACTTTAGGGCTCTGTTTCAAATACAGCATTTCCAAGGCAGGTCCCCCGGGGGCTGCGATGTGGTTACCCCTCCCGGGAAATGCAGAGGTGCCCACGCCGCATCGGTTTCTCCTCACTGCTGGTTTAGGGTAGGTTAAAAGTGGTGGTGCCAGGGACGAAGGGGAAAATAAAGGAAGTTCTTTGATAGGAAGTTTCATAGCTTGCTTCAGTATCCTATCTATTGCTTTTTGGAAGCATTTTTAAATTATCTGAAATACAGTTGCACAGTATTTCCAGCAGTCACAGTCTGACCTGGGATATCAATATTTTGCAGTTTTTAATAAGAATGAAAAACCTCCAAAGTAAGGTTTACACTGAATAGTGTTGGGGTTTGGGGTTTTGGGGTTTTTTTTTTAATGTTATGGTGCTGTTTTAAAAATGTCACAGTCGAGCCAGCGAGCATGGTCACAGCTTCCAATTTAGTAGATCCTTCATTATTTATCTGGGGGGGGAAAAAAAGTGAAAATGTTTTCCTAAATAACCCTGTCCGATATCCGATCTCTGGGCAGGTATCACCATGCTGACCTCCACTTTGGCACTAGCACAAAAACCCCGCTGGACCTGCCAGACCTCCCGGGTTCACAGGGTGGTCAGGGCAAGCAAGCGATGGAAATATTTCTGGGATGAGCTGGGATTCCCTCTGAGATCCCAAACAGCACAAGCAGTCTCACTATTTAAAATGACTTTGAAGTTGCAGAGCACAACACTGGCCCATTCAGACCCCGATGGCTGTTCGTTATCCAGCAGCAGCTCAGTGTTACCAAGATTGAAGGTTGTCAATTATAGAGAAATTAAGAGCCCCGTGAAGAAGAGTTTGTGCTTAAAGCACAGCCGGAGCTTGCCCAGATCCCGCTGATGTTTCTTGCCAGAAGCAGGCACGGCCGAAACGCAGCACAGCTCCAGTCTCAAACTGACAGTGACAGAGTTGCAAAATACCTGTTTTTGAAACCTACTTGTCCAAATAAATGCTGAGTAACCCAGGTTTCACCTGAATGCTCTGGTTTCTTAAACAGGCACAGCTCCAAAGTCCTGGCTGTGAAGAAACATCACCTGAAAAGTATGGTGTGCTTACAGCATTCAATTAAAAAAAATAATTTAAAAAGTTGTGTATATTATTCCTTCAATGAGGAATTATCGCTTGAATGAGGAATTCAAATGAGGGAAGAGAACTTCTGCCCTTTTTCTTTCAACTTTTAAAAGATATATTTTTTATTTTTATTTTAATGTAAAAAAGTCCCTGGGCATGGACAGTGCTGAAAGAAGCATTTTTAAAACCAAAGCAAAGCTTTTAAGCCTTCAAGAACTGCTGGCAGGCAGAAAACGCTGCCATCTGCTCGTACTCCTGTCTTCAGGGTGGGGGTTTTAACTGCAGCCCTGGCAAGCGGCACGTGCGTGCCCACCCTGCCCAGCCTTAGCCATTCCCTGCTCTCGGATCAGCGCCGTGTAACACGCGTTACCCCTGCGCGCGCGTCAGCCTGGGTCTGAAGGCACAAACCCAGAAGTCCATGAACTTTTCAAGGCCATTTTTTGGATGTTTCACTTTTCCACGTACTCAGAAGTTTGTTACCTAGCACTTCTTGTTGGGTTTGGATGCTGAAGGGGTGATGGCCGGTGGGTTTACCAGAGACCTGGTGTTGAAGCCCATGTCCCGTATGGAAAGGGTCACTGAACGATGGGTACCTATCAGTACTTAAAGGGGGCTTATAAAAAAGATGGTGGCAAGCTTTTTAGCAGGGCCTGTTGTGACAGGACAAGGGGGAATGGCTTTAAACTAAAGGGGGGTAGATTTAGACTAGATATAAGGAAGAAATGTTTCACGCTGAGGAGGTTGCCCAGAGAGGTGGGGGATGCCCCATCCCTGGAAACATTCCCGGGCAGGTTGGACGGGGCTCTGAGCGACCTGATCAAGTTGAAGATGTCCCTGCCCACGGCAGGGGGGTTGGACTAGGTGACCTTTAGAGGTCCCTTCCAACCCAAACTGTTCTATGATTCTTGTATCCCAAAAGCTTTTCCATGAGACACCACCACGGCTTCAAAACAGGGTTTTCCTGCAGTGGCAAATGTGAACATGCACTCGAGTGTTCTGCTCTGCCACTCGTAGAGCTGACGGGTACTGCTAATGAGTAACAGCTACGAGTCCTGGGAGTGTTTAAGTAAGTGGCTGCACGGGTCTCCTTTTCACTGGCCTTCTGCAAAACCTTGTGCTGCCGGGAATGTCTGTGGGAGCTGGGAATCTTAAAGCCAACGCTGGGAAACACTGGCATCGAGCAAATCTTAAAGTTTGCATTTCCCCAAGCATCTGTGCAAAAAAAAAAAAAAAAAAATTGTGGATTTATGCCACTCCAGCAATGGGATAGAAAAGCACCGTGCGGTTTAGCGGTACCAATGGTAACCTTGATTTTTTTTTTTTTTTAAGCCTTTAAATATTTACAACAGATTGCTCAGGAAGGAATTATACATTATTAATTTTCATTGTTATTCTGATAAAATTTCAAAATCAAATTTTGAGGAAAACGCCTGGTGGTAGACACTTTATGGTGAGGGAAAAACAACAGATCAGCTGTGCTAGCACTTGAGATTTATTTGGGCAATTACAGTCAATAGGAAATGCAAGTCTCCTAAAGAAATAACATTTTCTTCTTGAGCTGTTGAGGAACGCTGCATGGACCATAAATGATAATAAGGCCGTGTGAGTGCTCAGGCAGGTATTTGGCTGTGGTGTTGTTTTTCAGGACGCCCTTTTCTCCTGGGTGCCTCGGGCGCACGCAACCTGCGTGCTCACAGCGAGCTTGCGCCGAAGCTCAGCGGCTGGGGCAGCGGGGCATTTTCGGTTCAGCCCAATGCGGGACCAGCCACGTTTCCTTCTGTTTCGGGTCACTGAGTTTTTGCATCCAAGCTCCAAATCAGCCCAAGTTGACTTGAAACGCTGCCAGCCTGGCCTAAGATTTGAAAGTCTAAGTCTAACCAGGAAATCTCCTCTTGATGAAAGTCTGGGGAGGGGGAGAGGCCATGATCTGCGTTGTGTGCACTTCAATAACTTTATCTGCAGTGAGTTTAGCATTCAAAAGACCCATAAAAAAAAAAAGTAAAGGTTTGCAAAGCACAGCTCCATTTCACATAAACTCTACCTAAACTTTACTATTTTGTATTAAGGCATCTGAGAACGTGCAAACCCCGTTTACCAAACCTTTTCCACGCTGGTTAAGACCCTGCTGTACGCCCCATCTCCTGGCAAACCACCCCAACGGCGCCGAAGCTGAATCTGATTGAGCCATGCTCATCTGAAGATGATTCCCCTTGCTGCCACGCGGCCGCTTTGGGGGGGCCAGTTCCTGGGGGGGGGGCATCACCATCACCCCGTGCTGGGATAGGAGTCTGAAAACACACGGATGCTTGTCTGGGACAGAGGTGTGAATACGGCAAGTTTTGATTTGCACAGAGCTGGCCTGGCAGGGCTGAGAAATGAAGGTCACAAAGTAAGGGGATCTGGGGTTATTTATACGCAGGGTGCTCTCCGCTGAGAGCAGCAACATTTGATCAGGGACCTCTCCCGAACGGAGCCCCCCGCGCACCCAGGGGCATACGCACAGCCTGCCCCAGGGCGCGTCGGTTACCGGCAGGGTTCCTCCCACCTCGATTTGCAAAATAACCTGCTTTTGGGCTGGACCGAAGGGTAAATATGTGAGGCTGAACCTGCCTGACCTGGTGGCAGCATGTGTGGCATGAGTTTGGGGGAAAAAAATCCATCACAAATCAGGTCCCTGGAGCTGAAGCATCTTTCATCTACATGCAAATGCTGAACTAGCACAAGTCAAAGTTTCTTTTTAAAGCCCACTGCTGGCTTGTGCAGTTTAATGATTTCCTCAGATTTTTTTAGTTATTTATTTCCATTCTCTAAAGGCTCCTGGCTCTTTAACATTTTTTTTAATGGTATTTTCTGAGCATGTTTTCCAATTAAATGTTGATGAAAGATGCCTTGCTTAAGAGGATGGGGGTTTGAGGAGCACTCAGGCCTGATTCAGCAAAAGCACTTGATTATCTTCAGTTTAATTTTACAAAGTAGTTAAGCACATGCCTGAAGCTAGGTATGTCCTTAAGTCCACCTCTGCTCAGCAAAGCATTTAAACACGTGCTTCGCTTTAACCAGAGACAAGGGATTTTTACCATATGCTTAAATACTCCCCAAACCTGTAACCTGAGCAGCTCTGGCAGATGCTTTTCTGCCTTTCTAGAACTGGTGGATCTGTCACACTGCTAAAAACATTAAAAAAAAAAAAAAATCCTTAAAATGTTCCTATTTCTGGTAAAAGCAAGAGCGGCTCCTCCCCGGTGGCACAGGCTGTCCCACACCGTCCTCCCCAGTTTGGGGCTGGAGGGACTGTTGCCAGGGCAGGGAAGGGAGGGATGCTTTTCAAGTGAGTGAAGCTTTGTGGTTGCTCTATATTTGGATGTTGTTGTACATGCAGAGTGCAGGTCCCTGCCTGAAGCCTGTGGGTGTTGCTGAAATACAAATAATAAATGGCTCGTGTGATTTGACCAGAGCTGCTTTGCTGAGTACGTCTGAGCCCTATTCCCTTCGCTGGATGTGCCTGTTGTGGTGGTAGTTTCTACAACACTCCTTCTGCTCTAAGGCTTCAAGCGTGTTGGTGTGTTTAAGACTAGACCTCACTGGAGGGAAGGCTCAGGCTGGAGATGTTCTGGGTAGAGTTTGGCGGTTTGTCAAAAGAGATGGTCTGACGCCAAGTCCAGCAAAACCAGGCAGGTTGGGATCAGCGGGGCTTCCCCTGAGATCACCTATTCAGTTCCTGGGCATCTCTTGTGCTGAGTTTCTCTGAAACCTAGGAGATTGGCAGCGCTCGGACTCTCAAATCAAATTATCCTGGAAAGCAGAAAGGCTTCAAGTCCTGGTTGAGCCAGAATTCAGTATTTTCTGGGATTCAGCAACAGCCTTAAATCACAGCTTCCCTAATCCAAATTTGAAAAAAGTGCCATTCAAATTTTTGATCCGGAGCTGCACCGTGATGCAGTCATTCAATAGCTGCCATAAACGCAGTACCGGTGGCCAGAAGGGGTGACACCATCCCGTGCGTTGTTATCTGGTGCATCAGGCACCGTCACCCATGCGAGCAGGCACTCATCAGCCGTGGGTAAATAAAGACTTCCCTTCTGCATTTAAAATAAAAAAATCTCTTTAAGAACAGTGCGCCCAACACAAATTGCACCAAGCATCCTCCCTGCCGTCTGCTCCCGTGCCGCAGCGTCAAGGTCATGCGGGGTACGGATGAGCATCATGGGTGCCGGCTCCCGTCCTGCGCTTGGAAGCCAAAGGGATGATGAAACACGCCTGTTGCAGGGGTGCTTTGGGTTCATTCGCTGGCGCTTTGGGTAAAAGATACATTTTTCCAGTGTAAGGAGTCTCCTCATCTCCTCAAATAAAACCAGCTGCTGATCGCGTAGTTCTAGCACCGGGTGAAGGGCTGGGGACTGGGGAGGAAGAGTAAATGGACAAAAAATTGCTGCCAATTTTCAGATGGGGATGATCCAAGTACCACAAGAAAGATCAGATCTATTCCCAGCTGTCCAGCCGACGCTCATCCTTAGGATGGGGCAAAGCAGAAGTCTAGATCCAAAGAGCTCTCTGGTTTTTTGGATTCAGGAACCTGCCCTGGTTGTCGAAGATGTAGCTCCCTCCTCGCCTGCCCAGTCCCCTCTTGTTTGCCTTGGCTGCGCGGCTCTACCAGTATAGGCTCCCTGCTTTTTTTTGCCGAGGCATGGGGGACATTTAGCAAATCGCATTTTTTTCAGAATATATTCTTTCTCTGCAAAGCTCTTGGCTATTCCTATCTTTTTTTAAAAGTATTTAAAAAAAAAAAAAACAAGTTGTTTGTGGTGCTAACGGTATGGAATGAGCTAAAGCTTTATGCCATTTTTAGTGCTCTTGGAACAGAGAGAATTGGAGGAACTGAAAATATATGCTTAATCGCCCCCAGGAAAGACTGCCATAATATTTTGGGTTGCATAAGCAAACTAAATTGGAAATCTGGAATCTACTCAAGACCTTTTGATCAGGGAGCTTTGCAAGTGCAGAAAAGTAAAAACACAGACAGATGGGGATTAGAGTTGAGCATCAGGAGAATAATTTCCTCTTTTAATTTCAGTTCCGCCAACATATAAAAAGCATTAACAATCCAGTTACGTAATGTGCGTCAGAGCCCAGCTATACGGAGCGGTAATGCTCGGTGTAATTAAGCCATTACACAGCCTAGGTTTGCTGCATGGAGGTAGGAGTCACTTTGCACAGGCAAATGAACCCCCCCCTTCACAAATCTGGGCAAATGTCCTGGCCAAAATTAGAACCAGTTATCGAGGCTAATAGGAGCTGCAGGGGGTTCAGGGAAAATTGAAGCCTGCTCCGAGACACTGCTGGGTTTACAAAATCCAATTGACAATCACTTGCAAGCCCCAATCCACCCTATTTTTCGCTATCTGTGTTACTAAATCAGTTTCGGTGGGAGAAGGGAGATTAGGCTGAGGAGCAAGCGGAGATATTTTTGCTGATTGTTTGACATTGGGAACAATAGTCCATAATATACTTTGTGTTATTCTAATAGTAGGATCTCTGAGAGAAGGCACTGCAACATTTAGAGGCTGGCAAGAGCCCCACAAATTTGAGGCTGCAAAGGCTGGCAGAACGGATGAGATTTCTGTTCTTGCCTGTTTTCCTCTTCTCGGGGGATATTTTTGCATACGGTGGCTGATGCAGAGTGATGCAAAAAGGTACTAAAAGGACGGTCTGATAGAAGGGCCACTTACATTTCAGGATCAACTAACCGGACACGGCTTCTGAATAGGTTTTGAAGAGTCTCTGATACCCCAGAATATCCATATTAAGAACTATTTGCCTACTGGGATCAACTCCCTAGACTGCTGATGTCTGCAGCCTTTAGATAAAACCCACTTCTTCCAGGTAGCGGATTTTTTTTTAATTTTTTTTGTTTTTGCAAGCAGATTTATCTGCAGTTACTTTTGCTTGCATTTCACTCTTATTACATGAACTTAGGTGAGAGTGGGACTGAGATTTCACAGACCGGGTCTGCTTTTCTTCATTTCGATTAATATCGCATATGGGAAGACATCTGTATTTTTGGCACTGCTTTATGATACTCTGCATAGGCATGAGCTCAGAGCAGCCTTGAGGATGCCTCTGCAGTGGGAGCAGAGCTGCCCTGGGCATTTTCCTCCTGTCCTGAAGAATGCCAGTTTGGCCAAGACAAACCTTCGGAGCTCTCCCATCACAGCCCTCGCTCCGGTCCTTTGCGGGAGGGATGTGGCGAGGAAATCCCGACCTCCTGGCAAACCTGAAACAGTGTCTGAGGGCAACCAGTAACCTTGGCAGATTAGAGCTGCTTGAAGGCTGCTGGTTTAGGCGCTGCACTGGGCTCGGGATTTGGGAATACGCAGTCGCTTTCCATACTGAATCGCTGAGCAAGCGTGGAGCCTGGCTTTTCATCAGACCTGGGGACCATGGTTATTTTTGGACCACAAGAAGACTACAACAAGAAGTTAGTCATGTGTGAGCAGTACTCTCCAGGCTGATTTGCCACAATAAATAAATAAAAATAAGACAGAAGCATTAAAAAATTAGTTTTACACATGACTGGCACGTCATTTCCATTCAAATGGGTTATATCGTAGGTGCACATGCGATCATAGGCTGCTATTTAAGGAGGAAACCTCTACTTACATAAATGTCTGATTATGCAACTGTCATGGAAACCAGAGATGACAAAGATGTATTAGATTAGCTTGTCCATTCCCTCAGAGCACAGGATTGTTCCTTGTGGTTTATTTTTGCTCAAGATTTTAAGAAATGATCAGTGGCTGCTGGATGCCTAGCTTGAGAAGCAGTGATTTATAGTACGAACTGAACTGTCACTTTTCTAAAGGTGATTTGCTTTGGAAACTCAAGAATAGAAGCACTTAAAGTCACTGGTCGCATCCAGCGAACCTCGCACCAGCGTTTAGTTCAGCCCAGTGCTTATATTTTCAGAGTACCATTGCTTTCATTGCTTAAAATACATGCCAGAGCCTTAAAGGACATTTTTCTAGTGTTCTGCCTGACCTTTCTTTAATTTTCATCCCCTAACTCTGTTGTCTTTCCAAATAATACTCCATTTTCTCTGTTTCTGCACCCTGCCAGGGCGTCCCTCATTCGCTGTTGTTGCTTAGCCAAGCTATACAAATTTAGCTGCTCTTAATCTTTTCTCATAGGTCAGTCTTTCTAGCCACACTCATTTTTGCTGCTATACAGGGAAATCGGCAGAGATTAGTACTTTAATCTTCTTTCCCTGTTTAAAGAAACCCCAGGAACTGTACACAGTGAATGGTTTTCCTGTGACTTTAAATTAAAACATTTAAAAATAAATGTATTTATACATATTTTTCTCAACTTTCACCTCTGGTTCCTCTCTGTCATTAATTTATCTGCTCTTCTGCTTTATTAGAAAATGGCTTTAAAAAAAAACAAAAACAAAAACAAACAACCAAAAAACGGATTAAACTTGCGTAGGGTTTCTTCGCATGAACAGGGTAAAATTGTTATGTCATGAGCTGTATGGTTTAGTCTCACCCATGCTGATTCTGCAGAATTAACCTGAACTGGTTTTAAACCAAACCCTCTGGGTTGTCCGGTCCCACCAGACAGGGGATTTGGGAGGATAGGTAGTGGTATGAAGACGAAAAGACTAACACTGCCAGTAGTATTTACCCTCATTTCTGTAAACTGGTTCCTCTTTTCTTGTATTTTCTGCGGGCTCATAACGTTTTTGGTTGCTGTTGTTTTCCCTGAAGTTGGTCTCCTTGCTCTCTCTTGATCCCAGTGGTTGCTGAACTCTTTTGCTCCCCCCGTGTCCAATCCAGCTACTGATGTGTAATTGCAATATGCACCTTTGGTTCTTAAGACCTATTTAGGACCATGTTTAAAGACTTTTAAACAGTAAATGCTTTTTACCTGTAGCTGGGCTTTACCCAGGGTCATAGGGCAAATTAAATTTAGGCTCCATCAGATCCCAGCAAGGAAACAGACTGCAGAGTTGGGGCTTCTCCTCCGGCAGGAGGTCCCAGACCCAAGGCGTACCCATTCATTAACTGTCGGTGCCAACGGGAAAGCTGCCACCACTGCTGCAGAATATGGGCAGAAGCCGATACCTGATGAGCAGGAACTCAAAATACAAAAGGGCTTCGCACTGAATCATTGCATCAGGCTTACGAGCTAATTCTGGTCTCGCTGAAGTCATTTGAAAAACTCTTTCAGTGTGGGCATGGTTCCCGCTGACAGTCCTGCCAAGCACCTCGGCGCTAACCTACAACACCTCTCCTATCTCCCCGTGCAGCTCCGGGGCTATTTTCGCCGAGGCTGTCAGTTGAGCTGAATTGTTCCATTATGTGGTGGCTTTGCAATGTGGAAAAGTGTTCAGGGAGACCACTCTCTAAATGAGAGGAGAGTTATTGAGTCTCCAGGGCCAATTCAGTCATTGATTTTTTTTTTTTAATTTATTATTTTATTTTTTCCTGAGGCAGCTGATACAGGGAGCAATAACAGTGGTGATTTTTCTGTGATATGGATCTCAACTGACCATGCAGTAGAGGGACACGTGCTTATTTCACATAAAACCCCACCTTGGGGCAATGCTCTCCAGCCACTACTGAACTGAGACAGGTTTGACCCAGAGATGAAAATTCAGATTGTAACGTCTCACCTGTACGCCCTTCCATCAGCGAGAAGAGAATGAAACGTAGTGCTTATGGGATGATTTGTAAGACCAAAGCACTCCAACTTCTCATCTTAAATCACAGCAATTGGACTACGTATAGGCAAGCAGACTTTTTCTTGGAGCAGGTCGGATGAGTTCCAACCTCCTCTTCAAGTATTTAAGAGAAGTCCTTAAAAGCAAGAACCTGCTTCGCTGCACTTCTTAAAAGAACAAGCTACCCCAGGGAGAACGTGCCTGGTCCCCTCCCCATTCCTCCGCAGCAGATGTCCACGTTGCTGCTGTCCCCTCTTCCACGAATAGACACATTTCCGCAGGAATGATCCCTGAATTTCATCTGTGAGAGCCTTTGAGATCCTTCTAAATAATTTCAGCATGAGCTATCGTTAGGAAGCTAAAAATCAAAGGCACGAGGGCCAGCGTATTTAATAAGATGGAAAAGGCTTTCAGCAAAATGAGAACCACATTGAAGGATTTGGGAGTTTCTCCCTGTACGGATTCTGAAAGGGGTCACGGGTTCGCGGTGCGCTGGCAAGCACAGAGATGCTGTGTATTCAGCATAGGCAGTAATTACATCTCCTCTTTCTAAATTATGTTATCAGGAAACATCTATATTGTTTGCATGGGTCTAGATTACACTCTGAGAATAGAATGTTCTCTGCATAAAGAGCGCGGCTGGAGTAAATCAATGAGGATGCACTCAGAAACATCAATTAAAGGTAATACAAGTCTTTAGCACAGTATCAGGCAGCTAGCAGAGTTTGAAATTCCTATTTTCCCAACCCTGCCTTCCTCCGTAGAAAAGTGCAAAGCAGAACTACTCAGAAATTCATAAGGTTTAAAAATAAAATACTTGTCTCCTCTTATCCTCGTCTTTACTCAGGTTTTTACTCAGTGCCATTTCCCAGCATAGTGTGTGAACGTAATGTTTTTCTTCAAGAGATCTCAGACTTCTGCTGGGTTAAGGGGTTGCCCTTCTGCAAGTGTCACTAGTTGAGTGCCTCGATTTCGGGGGAGCTGCTTTGGGACACCTGCAATCTGATTTCCTGAGATGCCGAGAGCCTGCCGCTGCTTCCAGCGGGAGTTAAGGTTTCCCAGCCCTGCTGAGAATTGGGTCCCAGGCTCCTTCAGACCAGCACCTAGAAATTCCAGATTTTCAAAGTTAACAGTTTCCTCTGAATATAAAATAACAGCAAATCTACGATAGAAGTGGGAACAAAATCCAGACCTTCTGCCTTCCTAATACGTAATACCCGGTGCTCATTTGCAGAAGGGTTAGCGATCTGGCCACCTTTGGACGTAATTAGTAAGGGAGGTGTACCTAAACGCCATCAACACATTCTCCGCTGGTCCCAGCAATTTCCTGTTATTGAGGAAAATGGGAAATTAATGTGAATCTTCCTTCAGCCTATTAATTCTGCGCCCCCTTCGCAGACGTTAATTCAAATGCGAAATCTGAGCCTGGATCTGAGCCTCCCCTGTGCTCAAAGCAGTTCATGCACAGGGTTCTTGTTCAGGCCCATTTGTTACCTGTGTGACACTCATCCATCATCGTGATTGTGATGGCGAGAGGTGGAAAATTTTCCCCTAGCTACTCGGAAGAAAAAGGACCTTACGTAGAATTTATAAGCTTCTTCAGCTGAGCTAATTATTCAGGAAAGGGTATTTTTCATTGCAAGAAGCACAGGCGAGCAGATTCCATTCATAACTCAAATACCAAACAGCTTTAGCACCTTTGGTTTTAGTGGCTTATTTTATTAATATTAAGGTGGGGGGGGGCGTAGGTTTTTTTGTTTGGGTTTTTTTTTTTTTAATGCTTTTTCCCTTTGGACAGAAAGCTGCTCCCTTTCGTCACAGCCTCAATAATGAATTGCAGTGTACAAAGCCGGTCATACAATACGCAGCGGCGGCAAGCGCAGAGCGAGAATCTTTGGGAAGAGTTTCCATAGAAACATTGACGTCCTCCTGGCGAACAGGACACCGAGTTCCTTCAATGGGAGGTATGGGGTTTTAAAGGAGCAGCGAGGTGGCGGGAAGCCAATCCAGCAGAGCTATGACTCTGCATCTCCCAGCAGAATAGGGGGTTTGAGCTGGTGGGAGGAAAAAAAAAATAACCCAATTACCCTCGCATTATCAAAATGTCGGATTTGATGGTTGCTGCTTGAACAGTGCTGTATATAGCCTGGTAAATAATTAAACTGCTGACCGCAGAGTGCGCGAGAGCCAGCAGCCAAAAATCATAAATACTGAAGCCTGTGAACTAGCGGCTTCTAAAAAATCTTGTCAGATTTTGTCACAGACTCCATCCCCAGAAGCCTTAAATTCAGCACAAATCGGCATGACGCAGGCATAAACCTCCCGGGGACGAGCAAGGTTGCACCCCGGGGATGTGCACCCTCCCCTTCCCTGCTTGTCTTGGAATGAGACAAGTGTTTTGCTAATGTTCCAGCTCTGTGTTTTAAATAGCCTTGTGTCTACCCAGTTAAATAGTGGCAAAGCAGCCCTGTCTGGAAGAGGCTGTTTCTAGAAGGAAAACAGTCAGAGGAAATGTTTTTGCCAGAAATGTTGGAAATCATACAAAACAAAAAGGGAGCGTGCAAAAGAATTCGCCGCCGAGCGCTCCCCCGGTGTTTTTGTTCAGGCTCACGAAACGCTTTGTTTCAGAGCAATCCCCAGATAAGATTAATGAAGGTGACAGACGTCCCTTCTC
>NW_008824772.1:4676628-4698567 GCF_000699105.1 Pygoscelis adeliae
CGGGGACACCGGATGGAGCCTTTCCACCGGCTGCGGGGGCTTTGGCTCCGGACCCGGGAGCTAGCGTGCCTCAGCCCTCAGCCTGAAAAAGCGAGCAGCCGTCTGACCCAACCTGGTTGCTCTCAGCCTTCACGGCTTCCTCCGGCTCTTTGACTCCGAGCTGGATATTTCTATCACAATTCAGACGACTCTCTGGTGCAGTCTAATACATCTCAATTAGGGTCCTACGCGTGTCACTCTCCCAAATACCCGAGCATCTTCCCATGGCGAGTTACGTGAGGTGAGGAGCACCTATTACAGCTCTTCCTCTGTTTCTCTCCAGCGCTGATATTGCAGGGGTGAGTCGTTGTTTACCCAGCAAATCCCTGTGGTATGTGGTTTGCTTTGTGAAGGCGAGCTGGCGGGAGGGCGTGCTCCACTGGGACAATGTGGAGCTCGGAAGGAGCTTTGCTACCTGCAGGAGCGGGTGCCGTCGTCTTGAACCAGCCCTATCCCCTCTGCAAGCGAGCTCGTGTTATTTGAAGGTGTTATTCTTGCAGGTTTGCATCCTTCTGGTTTTGTGTGCAAAGCTTAAAATCTCTCCAGACCGATTACCAGAAAACACAAAGCATCCACAACTCCACCACAGTTTCACAGGAGCCTCAGGTACCCCTGCACCTTTTGTAGTCTGCTCCAGACAGTCTTAAATCAGGCACCAACGGCAAACTACTCTTGCGAGGATGCTGACCTTAATCACTTGTCCTTTGCAATGCTCAGAAAATGTGGCTATTTATACCGCTGTTATTACAATACTGAAACCTCTGTGCTGAAAGTGAAATTATTTCAAATCTATATGGCTATGATGCTACGTGAAGTTCTGGTTTATAATTTTGTAGCAAAGACATCCATTTATTCAGTGGGCTCCAGGTAGGGTGTTTGATACCGGCTACGGAACTGATCTATTTGCAGAATGTTTGCATGGAGATTATTTTGCTTAAACCTGTTCAGCAAGATTCGCTGTAGACGCAGGACAGAAAAGTCAGCGAGTCAGAGGATCTCAAAGAATTGTCTTGAGTTTTAGGGATTGGTTCAAAGGATGATGGCAGGAATTACTTTCAAGGGAATAGGAAGAGAGGGTAAAAAAGATCCCCACCTTCCTGAACAGTACCCAGCTCTTTTCATCCATTAGTCTCAAAGTGTTTTGCTACAGAACAAAAAATACTTTATCCTGTTTTGTAGATGCAGAAGGCTTAGAAATAAGGACCGGTTTAGAATGAGAGCCATTTTACTTGAGCACTTCGTCCTTACTTACAATTTAAGTGAATTTGAAGGTTCATTATTCTTTCTTGATTAACATCACTTTATAAGGCGTTCAGCTAGGCGATGAACTTGATTTAAACACCCAGGTAGGCTGGGTTTGCATGCACCAGGAAGGGCAGAAGACAAACCTGACCCACACGCCCACCACGATAAGGCGGCTGGGTCAGAGGTGGGGCTGAGGGCAACGCCTGGCCCTGCTATCCGGAGAAGCAGGGGCTCGGGGTGCCCAGCGTCTGGCTGACCGACCCACGGTGCACGAGACTCTCGTTCTGGCACGGACCTATTTGTACACACACAAAAAGGGAGTGCTTGATTATATTGAATTAGGAAGAAATACAGTTAAAGCAGGGGGACACACTGGTCTGACTGCAGTTCTACCCTCTACCACTTTGACGTGGTATTTCTGCAAGAGCGAGCAATAAGTGAAATTATCTACTTGACCGATATTAAACTGGTGCATTACAGCGGTCCTGAATTTCTTCTAAACCACATCTTATTACGGCACCTCCTATGCCAAAGGTGCTTTCTCTTCCAGGTTATCTGAAAAACTGCGGTGCTGGGTGTGCACTCTTTATTGGTGTGGTACTTTTAACCAAGGCAAAGGCACTGCTCCATTCAAGCTGCTTACGAGGCCCTGGCCGAGCAAACCCTCTTTGCAGACACTTAATTGAGAAGTTGCACTTAAGTCTTATGAAACCTGACGGACCCTGATCACCCCCTTTGGTGCGGTACTGAACGGGGAGGCAAACTCATCATCAAAGAAAAAGTAATTCCCATTAAGGGCAGATTTATCTGCAAGCTGAAGGGGGCAGGGGCTGCAAAGCCGCTAGCAGAACCATGCACCGTGCTGAGGGGCTATGGCGATGCCTCGGAGAATCCACACAGGCTCATGCTTAGTGGAGAGATGCTACGAATGTTTCTGCATGCTGCTTAAAAACTTGTGTTCGACTTAAAAAGTGAGAAGAGAGCCAATTCCCTTTCCATGTATCTTGTAGTCAAGAGCTGTCAAACATAATATAGATGTTTATATTCAGGCGGCTCTGTTTAGATGAAACATTAGTACCCTGCTCGCTAGCTGAACCAGGAAAGTCTTTCTCTGCACCTGAGCCTACGTGGTCATTCCCTTTAGGTGGAACTTCTGGAAAACTGCAGCCACAGGGAACCGCAGCCAGCAAACCCTGTGCAAACCCACCACACGGACCCACTCCTTCTCCTGGACTGGAGCCTGTGCAAACAGCAGGGAAATTGTATTCTCCGTGAGATGTCGTTTGAGCTTTCCTTCCAGCAGATCCTGCTTCTTTCTCACATCAGCTCCTCTACTGAATCTAGGACGCGGGAGATGCTCAGTCCTGCCTTCTGGGCTCCCGTCCATCAGATCTGCAACATTTTTGTGATACAACAGTAATCGCAAGCTGCTTGCATTAAACAGCATGCTACTGGAAAAGCCTTTCCGTAGGGCTCTCAGTCCGATCACTCTTTGTATTAGCAGAAAACAAAGTATTTCTTTCAATAATGAAAAAATAATTCCCACTTTATCCTTCAAAATGGTGGCGGGTTTCTGTTCCTCAGGCGTGATACAAACTCACTGCAGTAGCCATTTTGAACACCTGAATTTTCTATAAACAGTTGAAATTTGCAAAGCGAGGAGCCCATCGCTTCAAACACCGCGCTGGAGGTCGAGAGCGTATAATACAGAATAACAAAAAGGAAGAATACACTTTGTTAAAGATGGGAATTTGATACCAAAAATTAAGCATGGCCGTAACAATTACAGCCATCTAGTGGGCAAAAGTTTTTTTTTTAAATAAAAACAGTATTGATATTCCATTTCAACAATAAAATACCTGTAAATGAAAGAGGTCTAGCAAATAACCTGGGGGGGGGGGGGGGCTTGCAGCTTGCACCAGTTTTTTTACTATTCTTCAGGAATACATAAAATCTTAAATATTTTTCCTTCTTGCATTGTACTCTGGAAATATTAGGAAAATTAGGTCTCATCTGGTGATACTGCTTTAACGAGGGACTTGCTGAGAATATCCGATGAAGTGTGTTATTGCTCACACTTCAGCTGAAGGGACAGGACTGATTTTTTTTTAACAGAGATTTCCTTCCCCCAAATGGTTCATTAAATTTTAAAGTTAGCTATATGACAACATAAGCTTTAAGTTAAGTACATGGCAACAAATCAACAGGCTTCACAGAGTGATTAAGGATCTCTTTCTTCAGATGCTTTGTAAATATTCTTTTGGCTCTTGATGTCATCCATCATTTCAGGAGCTCCTCAGGCTTCACAGGCTATTTCATGTTCGATAGGATCTCTAGTGAATTTCTACTGAAAAAGCAAATCGGAAAGTAAGTATTTCATCTAAATCTTTGCATATCAAAAGGAAGAAAAAGTACATCCCTTTCTTTATCTTACTTTTATATGGAACATATGGGCTGAAACGACGAACTTCAGATCTGAATTCCAAAAACTCCAAAGCATTTTGATTCAGCCCATAATAAAATCTGCACTGGGATTTCACAACAATGCTTTTTAATCCACTTCGGAGGAGGGAAAAGATTCTCGGTGAGAGCGTTAGCTCTGTTAGAAGTTTTTGGGTTGTTGGTTTTTTTTTAAACTTAGTAATCTGTATTCAAGATTTTAAGAACATATTTACAGAACAAACCAACCTTCTCAGAGTAATCTCCTCAGGCTTTCGATTGCATGCCTTGGAGTGGAGGAACAGGCTATAGGATTTTTTAACCCTATGACAAGAAATAACTGGCTGTGAATTTTGGAAATCCTCTTTGGCATGCGTTCAAGCCGGTATTAATGCAAACCGCCCCATGCCAATCTCCTGACTCATCCCAAACGGCAGTTTCTGACACTCATCCCATCCCTCCCCGACCTTCCCTAGGAAGAAAACAAAGCAGCTCCTCCCTTCCTTCCTGAAAGATCATATGCTCGCACTGCTGCTGAACGGGCGTATCGTCTGTATTTCCAAGTATTTAATTTGGGGTCTGATCTTGTGTCTGCGGATCTCGAAGGGGAGTTTGTCACTGTGTAATTTGTCTCGACTCCCGCGTCCCAGGGCACAGAGCAGCTCACGGTGCGTCCTTCTGCCAGCCCCGGTTTCACGTTCAGGGCATGAGAAAATCTTTGCAGCAAGTACGTAAAATTCTCTTTGCACCTCTGGTGCAAATCTCTTTGAAGACAGCTATATGTCAAATATAGCATTATGTTGCTTCTAAATCCTACATATATTTATAGGACTCGATGATCCTTACAGGTCCCTTCCAACTCGAGATTTTCTATGATTCTATGATATATGTTATTTATATATTATTTACATAGTGTATGAATATCCGAGTAACCGTTATCCAGAGGCAGACAATGTTTGCACAGGAAAACGTTGTTTAAATACCGCAGTCCTGCAGAATCTCGTGTGTTGGATTAAATCTTGACCCATACTTGTTTGTGCCAATTGCGGGAGGGCTTTTTCCTCGTCCTACAGGCGAGAGGTGAGGAGTGAAGGGCAGAGGCTCAGCTGCTCTAGCTGTGAATTTCTTGACCTCTGACAGTTTGGGGTTTTTTTTAATCACAGCCTTTTCTAAGCATAGGCTGTGCAGTATAACATGCCATATAAAATCTCTGATAGATACAGAGCTAGATTTGTGATGCAGTTACTGGTATTTCATTAACCTTTATCTTGACAAGTGGAAATAACACGCTGTGATTCAGGGTAAATTTTTCACTTGCAGAGAAAAATGGTGCCAAAAGAAAGCAAATGGGCTAGAAATTAATAAATACGAATCTCGATAGCAAAAATCAGCTACCAGCTGGACTTGGCCCCTTGTGCGTGTTTCAGACGTGTTGGGCTGTTGTGACAATGCTCTGCAGGGCACGACAGAGCCGCAGCTTGCACATCGCTCAGGAGCCCATGGGCGACCACAGCCAGCGTCGGGGACAGGGGTGCGTCCCCCGCTCCCCAGGCTCCCTCTCCTGCTTTTTCCACCCGGATGAAGACACAGGCCTCAAGGATCGTCCACCCCACCTTGGGCTGTGGCCCCTCCATGCCACGTCGGGTCTACAGCCCTGTGGTTCCACTGGGCTCAGCTGGAAAACTCTTCTTGCCCTGCAAAAAGGCTGCTCGCACTCACGGTCCCGATGAAGTGGGTATGCAACCGCTGACCCGCCGAAACCCCAGGGAAAACCATTTCTAGGAGGGCCTGAGCTAAATACGGACTCTCTTAGACTGCAGACTCGCTGGTGGCCGGCAGAGTCCC
Organism: Pygoscelis adeliae; assembly: GCF_000699105.1. Taxonomy (NCBI): domain Eukaryota; kingdom Metazoa; phylum Chordata; class Aves; order Sphenisciformes; family Spheniscidae; genus Pygoscelis; species Pygoscelis adeliae. The sequence continues at coordinate 4,682,197 of NW_008824772.1, forward strand.
CCAGAGGAGATGAGAGCTGGTGAGTAATAAGGATAACTGATGTTTTTCCAAGTCAAAACCAGCCTGACTCACCACTATTTTGTTTCTTTTATTGTTATTTGTATTGCTTGATGCCAGACAGCAGATCTCAGTTATTGAGCCCAGGGTTTTATTACCATATAACAGGAGAAAGTGCCCTCTGAAATGCTTCCAAACTAAATCAGTAGGAGGGGAAAAAGAAAAAGCAAAGCCACTTGCTCACTGCTGCCCTGTAATTCAGGGCTGAAAACCCCCAATGCTCTGCTCTGAGCCGAGCATCTTCACCATGGTGGCATATTTTCCAGCTGGCCTTGCCTTGCTCTAAGCTTAGGTTATAAATAGTCAATACCATCTAGTTTTCCAAATAAGAGATCTGCTCAGAGCGTGCGTTCCCAGACCCTGGTGCTCCGGGGAGCACTCGCTGCCGGCAGGGGCTGCTCATATCAGCAGCTTTCTATCAAGACGCTGATCTGAGGCCGCAGGAGAGCAAAACATGCCATCTGAAAATGAGCAGGAGAAGGTAGATACACCACGGGTATGGCAGAGGCCACCCCTGCCCCATTCGCTCTGGCCGTGCCGTCCTCCAGCGAGTGGCACAACCCTGTACAACCAGCTCCTGCTCCTCTTCTAGATGAAGTCAGGATCTATTCCTGGGCAGGGCTGCCATGGAAAATGTCTGTCTGGAGCTGGTGTCTGCCAGGGATAATGTCTCTCTCAGGCCAGTATCTAGCACAGGATAAGATTCTTACTGTTTGTGATACACATCAGCCTCTTGAGGCTTTCGCGACACCCTGGGTGTTGCTGGTGCAGGGACCAGTCATACCCACCATCGTATCTGCAAAGCAGAAGATACGCATCTATCCCTTGAAAGCCATGATCCTTACCCCAAGGAGTTTAATAAAATGGAAGGGCCTGGATCCGGTAACATCAATAGAAGCAGAATTATTCCCAGATCCAGAGAGAAAAGTACAAACGAAGAGAACCTAGATGTCAAAGAGACAAAAGCTGGCTGGGAGATCAATGCAGAAAAGCTCTGCGAAAGGTCTGGGGTTTAATGAGAGATGAGTAGGATGGGACTTGGCATAGATAAAAGCTATTAGAAACAGCAGAGAAGAACATGAGATGCAGATAGTGAGAGGAGACAGAGAACAGCTGGAAGAGGAGGCCGGGAGGAAAGCAGGTAGAGGGGGCTAACTTCTGGCTTGTGTGCACCAGTGAAACAGCTACAGCCGCTGCAAGGCCTGGCCAAGCACTGGGAAAAGCCAAAGGTGATAGAGGAGCCGTGCAGAAAGCAAAGCTCCTTGGCTGCTGTAAGGGCACAGAAGTGGTGGTGACCCTCGAGGACAGGCATCCCCACGGCAGGCGCAGGGCTGCTCCCAGGCTCTGCGCCGGCCCGAGCATTGGAGGCAGCTTCTTCAGTTTTGGGGTTGTTTGGGTTTTTTGTCCTAAAGCAGAGCCCAGAGGGGTGCGGCAGCAGCTCTAACTGCCCAAAGCTCCCTGGAGCCTCCGAGTGCCCCAGCATCTGCTGAGAATGAGCCTAAAACGGAATTAAACGTGTGCCGAGTGCCACCTCTGTAACAATGGGTCGGGCTCGCCGTGGCAGAGGTGCCAGTGGAGCTCTGCTGATCCGCATCCTCCGGGGATGGGGTCTCCCAGGCTGGCACTGCACCCACCCCAGACCGGCCGCGGCACCTTCGCCACCGAACGGCAGCACGGCAGGCGGGCAGAGGGCCGAGGGGTTGTTCAAACCAATCTCGGCTCTCATCTTGGCTTGGGAAGACATGCCTGGCATTTTTGTCAGCAGTGTCTCTTGAAATAAATCATCAGCCGTTCTGGAGAACCGTGCCTGCGTATTAGGACAATTATTGCTTTCTTTCAGCCTCGGCTGCGTAAAAGTGCATTGCTTCTCTTTATGAGAAATTCTCATCTCCTTCTGTCAATCACATTGTCTCAGCGGGGAAAAAAATCCCCGAGCCCTGTCATATCAGAAAATGAGAAAATTATCAATATCTAAAATGTATGTGAAAAATACGAGCTCTTTCTCCATTTGGGAGAATGGATCTTGGTTGTAAAGTCTTATAAATGTTAGCAGCTTCTCAGACATTCAAAAATGTTACTGATCCTAAGGTACTAAAATAGCTTGCCATAGAGTTCTCCATATTAAAAATACTGTCTTGCCCTCTGCAGCCATCTAGAAGACTCTATCACAGATGAATGGTCCTATACATTGCTTTATGTATTCAGAAAGCAGAGGCAGGATTAGTATATTCATGCAGACACAACAGGCTCTGATGATTGCCTGAGTATCTGGAGTTAGGATTGAGCTTCGGTGCCTGAGATCAGCTTAATAAATACTATCAGCTTCCTCCCACCGAGCGTAGGAATAGAAAAAAAATCTGTCAATAGCTGTAGCTTTGAATAGGAATCCCTGAGTAAAGTAAATCTCTCTACTTCAGATTTCCGCTGGCCTCGTTACGCTGCCTTGGGGAGAGAGGAGGGACTTGGGAGGTGACAGCCCCAAACCCCGCAGCTGAGCCAGCTGGGACGCGGAGGGGGTCCCTGCCAGCCCCAGGAAGGGCCCCCCCCCCATCACAGGGGTGTCTGAGCCAGTCCCGGGGTCCTCTCTCCTGCTGCCCTTCCAGGGGGAAGGTGGGTGTTTGGGTAAGTGGGCTCAGCCTCCTGTCCTCTTCTCCTAGAGCCATGCACAGATCCCTGTGCTGTCCGGGGGCTTGTGCCATCGTTGCCTTCAAAACAGTTGATTTTGGAGTCAGCTCCCCATGGGAAACCCAGGAGCAGCTCCTTCCCTCCCTCAGGCTGTCTGCAGACGCCAGCAGAGCTCACCTCCTTTGGCTGCACGCACCTCCTGTCCCAGTGCTTTGGGCTGGGACCCACAAATGTGCACCTCCAGATGCTTCAGCACAGCCTGAAGCAGCCAAGGCTGCCATACGCCACAAGAACAGAGGTCTGAATCACATCCCCAGGCGTGCAGAAGAGTGCTTTAATTCAGATCTAAACCTTATTAATGCTACCTGGAATCACAGGTTTGAGTCTTGGCACCTGTGAAGCTGGCTGGCTTGGGGCACGAGCGGAGGAACGTGGAGGAACTTGCTGCTTCTACGGCACTCCTGTGGTAGGACTCTCAATTAGATTTGAATCTGTTCTGCTTTTTTCCTTTTCAAATACCTGTCTATTTTGCTTTTATGAGCCATCAATTGTTTCATTTCCCTATCAGATTAGTTTGTTCCTCTCACAGTAGCTTTGGGCTTTTGCAGCTGAATGGGACCCAGGAGACCTGAGCATCAGGACTGAAGATTCAGTACAACACAAAAAGGGCAGCTGGTGCTCAGCAGACACCACAAACCACTTAAAATGTCTTTTGTTTATTAGCTATTGTTCAGCTAAATATAGTACCCGTAGCTTGAACAATAGGCAGTGGCAGAGTACGTGCCTTGTGCCCTTACGGGCTATTACCGAGCACCGAGGTGAGGCTTTAACACACGAGGCCAGAGGCAGAGTACAGCAAATTTGCCTAGAAAGCCCTCGTAATGACATTATAACCGGGCCATTAGCAGAGCTACCGAGGAGGCTACGTAAATGCTGTTTATTGCATTTCTGCGAGGCCACAGTGGGGAAGTTTGTTTAAACAATTTCGTGCAGGGAAAGGTGGATGTCGGCAGGGCTTTGGGCTCCGGAGCCGCGGGACAGTAGATGGAGCTGTGGGAGTGCTGCTCCAGGAGAGAGGTCCAGGGCACCCCGGGTGGGCCACCCACGCTGGGCTCCTCTTCCTCCCACACCAAGGTGCGCTGGACCCCCAGGAGAGGCTCCCTAACCTTCTTCGAGCCAGGCGGGTTATTTCTGGGATGCCCAAGCTGGAAGCAAGGGTCCCGCTGCCCTGCTTGCAGATCGATCCCCCCCCGACCTGCTGGGACCCCAGTCCCATCCCAGCTGGGCCTTGCGTTGCGCCTGCTCTGCTCTTCAGCTGCCTACGGACAAGAAACAGGGCGTTTTCAGACACTTTAGCAAGCGCTTTCTCAAAACTTGTGGTGGGACTGCAAAGGGAGTTACTGTTTGCATGAACCGGTCCAGAGCTTTTTGGATGCACCAAGTGAACGAAATGAGAATTTTTTTTTCATTAATTTCCTCAGTTCTGAAGCTGAATTGAGTTTTCTGATCTAATTAGCCCTCTTTTCCCAAACAAATATAGTGGCTTTGAAAAATTGCCCGTACTTTTATACAGGCAACATCTGGTTTTGGTAAAAATTCTGAAACTTTTTAAACGCTACTTGCAGTCTGGAGGAAGGGAGGGTGATATTTAGTAGATGATCTTTGCCCTCATTCTTAAGAAAAAAACCAAACCATCAATTCTGCTGCTGGCAATTGAAAAAGCAGTTAGGCTGAACTCTCTTTTAAGTGAACAAACACTTATGGATCTATTTATACCTGCCCTGAAGCAGACTACCGTAGGTGGAAATGCTGCAATTATTTCCTTTCCCTGCTTTCCACTGTCCATACCATAAAGATCTCCTGGAGCAGCTTGTTAAGTTACCGCTGTACATGGTGAAATTAAAATTAAGCCCATATTAACAACCAAACCAGTTTGACTAAAAATTACTAAAACTAGCTGTCACAAAGGTGAGACAAGCTTGAGGGCTGCTAAGAGACAGCTTTTGTTGCTTAGCCCCATCTATCTAAGAAGGTTGAGAATTACAAATGATGAGCACGGCTGGCAGTTGAGGGGGGACAGGGACCTCATCAGTAGTGACGGGGAGATGCAACAGCGTATTTTCTTCCTGTGTTCCCTTTCCATCAGTGCATGTTTTCAATTTAACTCCCCTCCCTAAAGAGTCCCTCTCCTTTGTTATCCTCCTACTTTTCTCCCTCCCCCTTCTCCTTTGGTTTATTTCTCAGAGCAGATGATCTCCTCCACTCACCACCCAAGTTAACTCTAGTTTCAGTATCAAAGATCATTTAAGCTGAAAATAGCTTTTACTGAGTCCATGTTACAACCCAGGAGTGTCTGGTCACCAGATAGGATCTCCAGCTGCCTCTCAGACGGCGTATCGGAGGGTTATCTGCGTTCCGGTACTCTCGGTACTATGGCCACAAGCCATTATGCTTCATAGAAATTCAGGAGGGTCGTGGACTCGATTACAGCCGATTACGGACCAGGTGGGAGGAGCTGACGAAACAGGGAAAAAAAATTAATTAACATTCAGCAGGGCAGCCTGTTCTGTACAAAGATTTTTTTTTAATTTTCATGGAATGGAAAAGGATTTTTTTTTAAGTGATCATAAATTTTTATCGCTCTGTGTTGCTACAGATTATTAGGAGATGGCTAGTGGTAATACTCACTATTGCCTTCTGGGGTACAGAGTCCAAATTACTCAGTTATGAAAATAAGCCCTATACTGTTTGGAAGTATGAAATGTTGCCCTTCCGTTCCAAGTAAGAAGTAATGATGCTTCTGGAGCAAGAGGACGGATGTGCTATAAATCCCGCTGCTATGAACTTCTGCCTCCCTTGCAGCACGAGGGCACGGCACCTGTGAATTGTGAACAGACAGTGCGTCTGCAGCAGCCTGAACAGTTAGATGTGCTCGGCGTTTCAGTGACCCCCTAAATGTATAGGAGCATCTTTACTTTGGGAAGATTATGCATATGTGGCAGGCTGGTGGAGGGAAGGAACAATGACTTGGCCGTGGGGAGGGCTATAACGAGTCCCTAAGGAGAGAGTCCTAGTAGAGATTTCGAAATCCTCACTACACTTAAAAAATAAATAGACTGTGTTGATAGCAGGACATGCAAAAAAGGTAGCAATTCAGTGAAGTTTTACTGCAATATATTTTGGAAGATTTGCCAGATGGCTGGCAGCAAGACTTTTAAACTGACTTTTTTTCTGAGCCAGCCATATTATCATCCATCAGACAGTCACTTTGGACTGACATTGCAGAGCGTGGCTGTCTCCTTTACGTTTGCCTTGCTCCTGTTTATTTCTAGCTGATTTATTTATATCTGGAACTGATACAAGTGGCACGATTTCTTTGTTTCATTAAAAGATTCCTTGATCTAAACTTTAAAAGATTTGTCTTCGGAGAGATCAAAGTCAACCAAGTGTATGTCTGGCATCCCTGAGTTTTTCTGATATCCCAGTCTTCAGGTAAATCTGGAAAAGACATTTTGTTGCAGAGTAGTAAACTGCGGTGACCAGGTTAAAGTAGAGCTGGCCATTGAATTCTTCGGTACTAATACATACCTGTCATCCAGGCTTCTTAATTATTATTTTCTAAGAGGTGAAACAATGTTGACGGAGCTTGCACCGCCAAATGCAAGTCAAGGTAAAACCCAACGCCAACTGCAAGCATGGAAAATTACATCCCACTGCCCAGCAACTCACAGTCAAGCAAGTAAAATGCGATTTGCACAGCTGAGCGGAGGCATTGTCAGGGTGCTAACCTAGGAGCCAAGCACTCCTAAACCCCATCTGTCACGACCTGTTGCTTACTCCTGGGAAAAGTGCATACAGCCAGTTCTCTAAAAGAGGCTATTAATTCTGGGTACCTTATTTATTAATTTTGGGGTGTGAATCTCCACGTCCCCTGATTTCTAGACCAGTGGTGGCATGCTGCGACCAGGACAAAGCTGTCTCATCCTTCCTATCGCTGGAGGGACAGTGGAAGCCATTTCTTCCCAGCTTAGCTCAATTACTCCAAGAATTAGCAGGTCTTGAGCGCACATTTCAAGCCCTGCTGCCTGTTACCTGCCAGCGCCATTGAAAGGACAGGGTATTTGTGGGCGCTTTGAAGATATAAAGCTGTATAGAATTGCTGAGTAGTATTGTGGATGGTTGGAGTATGTCCTGGATATGAATCATCTTGCTCTTTCTGACCTACTGTCCTAATTGAGAGTCATTTATTCTTTAGACGCTCATCGCTGTCTGGGCCATACCTTTTCGCAATGAAGAAGCAGCCTGGAGCTGCAAGTGTTTGCCCCGCTCCCTCATTACGTGACAAATTAGAGGAGACTTAGTAAACTGACACGTTGAATCATGGATCCTCCCCAAACGTGACCCCACATCCCTGCCCCTTTGTTTTGCTGTTTTCTGTGGCAGGGTCAGGCCAGGACATGGCTTCCCCATTGGCTATGTGAATTTTACTGCTGTGCATGTTCCAGTAAAATCAAAGGCCTTAGAAAAGGGATTCTGTGGAAGCTTTTTTTGTCAGTGCCTTTACACTCATTAGTTATAGTTTAAAGCACAAGCCTCGGGGCAGGACCAGCACAGTTGCTCCTGTTTGATTACGCGGGCGCTACTGCTCCTTCAAAAACCTCCGTCACCCTGCAGATGAGCAACGAGAGATGTTTCTGCCTTGTTTCTCCAGCACGTTTAAGAAGCGTACTCTTCCCTGACCATCTTGTGTCTTCTTCTATTTATTAAAGGGGGGATTGATTGCCTGCTTCGAGAAGAATTTCTGTCCGAGGGCTTATCTTCACTGCAGAATTAGGCTTTCAGCGGAGGGTCCCCTGCCTCCCCGCTCTGCCCACGCTCCTCTCAGCAGCCTAACGGTAAATTGGAGCTGAGGGACCCACCAGTTGCTGGAAATGAAAAGTTTAAGTGCTGGAGTCACTAGCATGACTGCCGCGGTGCAGACGTCGGCATGCGTCGCTCCGTGCTGCAAATCCCCCGGTGCCTCCCTGGAGTCTTCCCGGTGATGTTCTTCCTTGTCATCTAGGCACTTCCCAGATTCAGCTGAATCGGGGACACTAATACTTCCCCTGTCCCCACCTGGATGTCACTTGGACAGGCTGGTGTCAGACGTTTAGCAAGAGGGATCTGGACAGGAATATTGAGCTTGAACATCTGTTTTTTTCCCCTTTGAAAACACACTTCTTGTAATGTAAGTGAGGGAGAGCTGTCAAATGCAGCCTGGCTGGGAGTAACAACCAGCCCTAACCCCTCTGGGGAAGCCACGGACACTTTTATGTATTTCACTGCTACCTTTGAAGGGTTCAGACAGTCTTTTTTTCTCTCAGAATGTGTTGCTTTCTTCACCATTGGAGATTCCTCTTTTTTTTTCATTTCGTCCTTTAAATGTGCCTGTATTTTGCAAAGGTACAGCGTTTGTGCAGATCGACCAGAAAAGATCAGATCCTTAATTCTGGCCAGATTCTGACCCAGCTCTAGATTGGCTCTGAATTTCACATTCACCCCTCCATACCATATTTATGGTGGTTTTTTACAATCAATTTTATTCTCTTATCTTGGGGGTTCATTTGTCTCTGGATATACACTCCAGCCGAGTTTCTCTTTACTCTGCGGGAGGAAGTACTTGGAGAAAAGTTGATCCAACCTGGAAGAGAACTTCCAGGTAACAGGCGCCCGGTCTCCTGGTGTGAAGGAACACTTGCATTATTATCTCTCTGTAGTTGGAGATAAATGAGATTTATCCTCTTTGGGGCAAGGCAGGTATGACTTATTACCAGACAATAAAAGTTAAAGTTCCTGGTAAGGAACAAGGTTGGGCTGTGCAGCGACAAGCGCTTCTGGAGAACCTAAGCCTGATGTGCGTGCCGAAGCTACTCTTCATTTCTGAGTTATCGCCCGATACGAAACCAGTCCCACGTATAAAGGAAACAAATTTCAGCCTCTTCCCAAACTGATTTTCAACAGCTACGAATGAAATACTTCAGTCAGCAAGAAAGGAGATGTTCATAGCTAGCTGGAAACTAAACCAAGTCCTGGCACTTCCATGACCGGTTCCATCCCAGATCCTCCAGCTCAGAGCTGGCATCCTCTGCAAATCCTTGTGGGTGGGATTGCTGGTTAATAATTGCTGTTATCCCAATTATTTAGGTCACGGCCCTTCTTCCACTCCTTCTTTTCACTACCTGAGTGGCAGAGTCGGAACAGAGGTTACCCAAAGGCACAAGTGCTGGTTTGTCTTAGTGCCACAGTCAGCTAAATTTGAGCTCTCTGCCCAGTATCCTTGGCTCAGTTCACCTCGGGTCTCTGGCATTGCTTCTTAAAATTGCCCTTCTTCCACTTACATTTCAAAACCTGAAAATTGTTCTGTTTTTAAGGATAGTCACACAGTTACACCTCTAAATGGAGTTTTGTGATATGAGGCCATTTTCAGGAAAAAAAAGATTTCCATTTAAAATACTTGGTGCTGTGTTTGCCTGCTCGTGTTTGCAGGTGCTTTTATTAAAAGTGTCTGCTATAAGCAGTGTCATGTTTGTATGCAGCCTCAGATTTGACTGAAAAGAAGTTGTGAGAACTTATGGAAAAGCGTTTTGTGAGAAAACATTCGCAGCTATGAGGCCTTAGAAACTAGAGAGTTAGAGCTGGAGCTCGGAGAGTGGCTATGAATATGGAGAGCTGGGAGCTGGAATAATCACAAGGGAGGCAACTGCACCAGCCGGGATGAAAGATGAGAGTTTCAGCAGAAAATTGATCAAGATAACGAAGCAGGGGGAAGGTGTCTTGTGACAGCAGCTGGATTTGTAGCATCTAGCCTCAAATAGGAGCATGAAACATAAGTTTGCTTGGAGGGGAGAAAAATCAATCAGAAGATTTCACATAGGATTGTGAGACTACAGAAAGCTCCAAGACGCCCTGGAACGCTGCACCATTTACCCTAATCGGAGGGTGAGTCAGCACTTAATTCTGTTCAGGCAATTTTATATTTTCTATGCGTTGGCGACAAAGCAATTTAGATAATATGGTCATATAGCAGAATCACCTTCTTTACAAATCTGAGTTACATTAGCTGCAATAAAAAGTATGTCACTCTGAGTGCTCATTTTCCAGCATATAGGATAATCATCAAGTGGGATCAAGAAGAAATGTCTTCTTCCTATTGCCAAACTCAATGTAATTGTGCAACATGGCTGTTCTATCCCTTCTTCTGAAGTTGTTAGTTACGGCTAGTCTTGAGACTAGACAGATCCACCGCTGTGTGCAGATACTGTCTGAAGTCTTGCGCATTAATAACAGTGGATGAGATAGCTCCTACTGGTTTGTGTATTCAAGAGAAAACGTTCTGTGATAATGAAGTGGGTTATATATACGTAGGTACGTGAGGGTTGCTCCGTCTGTCTATCACACGGTAAAGACCTGTGACCTGTGAAACAGAAGGATGTGTGTCCTCTCCCTGCTGCTGCTTTATTGGCAAGTCCCAAGAGTACCATCCTGGGAGATTTCAAGGGGTGGCTCCAGGTTTACACAGCGTTTTGCCATCAGTTCAGGAAAGATGTTACGCTAATCTGACCTTTTGCTTAATCTTTTAAGGCACTTATTCTATTATTTTGGAGCAATTATACCTTTAGGAATCAGAAGTTGGAGAGGAAATGAGTGATTTACTATGCCTTGAATCAACAATTTAAACTGAGTGATCATTTCAACGCCAGTGAAAGATTCAGTCTTCCATGAACTACTCCTCACATGAACAGGATACATGAACTGTGTTAAAAGCAGCATGCACAAACTGTGTTAAAATCCACTTCGTATGTCTCGGGAGCAAACGCACAGCTTGAATCTTCATTCCCCTCCATTATTCCTGTTGCCATGACTTGGTGGACTTTAATAAGAGTTGAATAAGGGCCAGATCTGGAGCACAGCAAACTCGAAGAGAAATTTCCATTGGCTCTTTTTTCCGTGGATAATACCCTTAAAGATTCAGGGTCAAACCTTCAGCTGTCATAAGCTGGCATCTTTCCACTCAACTAGCTCTTCACGTCTGCACAAATACAGAGTCAATAGGTTTCTGTTCATCTGAGAAGAAGCACCCTTGCTGCTTTTATTAATATGAAGATAGTTTTCAATGATCTTCCTCTCATGAGAATGATTTTCAGACTGTATTCATCAAGACACTGACATTTGAACTCATTTTACTTTGAAGTCACCGTCATTCACATTGTCACAGCTTGACAGCACAGTAGGTTAACTTGGCACTTCTCAAATTAATGCTCTCAGACCCAGTATCAATACCTGTAACCTTCAGCTTTCCCAAATGTGATATTCTGCGTGTCATCTAGTAGCCACTAACTAAACTCTGAAAGTCCTGAGCAAGTACTGGGCTCTGCATAAAAGACTGTTACTGAGAGGAATAGTATCGCAGAAAGGCGTAAGAAACCCAGTCAATGGCCACACACTCCTGAAAACTAGATTGCTTATCACCTGGAAGCTTAAAATAGGGATGGTTTCTTACTGAGCTGTATTGTTCTTGGTTGCTCTAAATCCTTAGTCAAGAACCAGGTGAGATCTTCTAGGGATGTTAAAATTCTATTTTGTTCTGGGTTTTACTGCAAAAATTGAGGCATCTTCCAATTTCTTCTTTATAATAAACTGATGATGTGGGAAACATTGGCACAAGAAGTAATCCTTCCAGCTGTTTAAAAAGCAGCTTTCTGTCTCTTTAAAACTGTTTATGAATCATTGTTTGGAACAAGCATAGTAAAGCATTTGAAGCTGATTAACTAAGAAGTTACACGGCTATCAGCTAGGACAGTCCTAACCTTGTAATTTTATCTATTAGCAGATACTGCAGAACTAACTGACATTAAACTGGCAGAATCCCAGCGCAAAAGGTGAACTCCAGGAAAAAATTATATTGGCTTTTAATAAAACTTTCCTCAAGGGTCAACCTCTCTAAGGTATAAAATCAATCTTTCGCCCTTCCTCCTTCTTCAGCCCATTTATTCATAGCTATAGAAAATTCTGATACTCGTTAAATATTTCCCATTTTCTCCCCCCCCCCCTTACAGTATCTATCTACCTGTGACCATTATTTTTCTCAGCAATTTTATTTAGATTCCTTACTCCTCTTTTCACTCTTTTTACCCGGCCTTCTCGGGATCTGTACCCCATTCTCAAAATGTCACTTATCAGGCTCCTCTTCAAGAATAGATCCTGCCTCATACCAGCTTCAGGACAAAAAAACTTCACTTATCCTTGAAGGTGGCTGAAACTTTGGGAAGAGCAAAGCTTTGGTGCAAAGTCTTTATTAAAGCGTGTCATGTTTCTCCTGATTTTATTTTTCCTTCTTACCCAGCAGCTGCCTTCTGTGTCTTGCTCAGGACTCCAGTAACTTTTGCCAAGTAAACTATAACATTAGTAGCGTGCCACTTAGGAGAGAATGATGTCCCTGTAAGCTCTAAGCTCCTGCAGATCAGTCTCCTTTACTGATACTGGCCCAGCAAAATAAGTTTTTTTCTTTTTTTTTAACGAAGAGTCGCTAATATCTAAGAAAGTACCAGCTTAGAAGGGTTTTTTTTTCAGAATGTAGTGACTGCACAAAGCTATAGATACCCAGATCTGGAAACTGCTTCTCGATCCTTGGCATACAAGCTCCAGCTCTTGGTAGCCAAGTTTCTAAAATCTTGGCATCACCGTAGCCACTAACCTCATATACTATAACAGCAGCGGAACTTCTGCCGCTGGTGTTTGGCTTTGCCCGCCCAGCTGAGCTGTGTGGGGCAGGCCAGCCCCGGCGCATCTCATGAGAATCGGTACCCGGGCTTTCTGGGCTTCCAGGACGGGATGCAGGATGCTGGGCAGTTCTCGCAATCACAGCCCCTCACTACTGCACCCTCTGTCCTCCATTCTCCCCCTTTTACCACAGTATTTCCCTCCTTTCACTTCAAAGGCTATTTCTCCCCCTCTGTGGCAGGATTCTCTCTACAACCACCTGAAAGGAGGCTGTAGCGAGGTGGGGGTCGGTCTCTTCTCCCAAGTAACTGGCGAAAGGACGAGAGGAAACGGCCTCAAGTTGCGCCAGGGGAGGTTTAGATTGGACGTGAGGAAAAATGTCTTTACTGAAAGAGTGGTTAAACATTGGAAGAGGCTGCCCAAGGCAGTGGTTGAGGCCCCATCCCTGGAGGTATTTAAAAGACGGGTAGATGAGGCGCTTAGGGACGTGGTTTAGTGGGCATGGGGGTGTTGGGTTGACGGTTGGACTCGATGATCTTGGAGGTCTCTTCCAACCTTAATGATTCTATAATTCTATGATTCTATGATTACCTGTACCTCCGTCAAGACCGATGGACTTTTAGCTATCCGCCAGGTCCTCCTGCCCCCAGCCCCTCCCTGCATGCTCCCACATCCCCAGGACACTAATCCCATTCCTCTGAGCTCCTCAGCCCCCTGCGCTACAGAGGAACAAGCCCGGGCACAGCCTGGGTTGCTGTGGAGCAAACGGCAGTTTGCAGCGAGTCGCTGACTGTGGCTGTTTGCCCTGGGGGCAGGAGTCTGCAAACAAGAGTTACTGGGCACGCATCCTGCCATGTGTGCGCTTAACTTGGCATATAAAGCTGCGCGCAGCAGCCCCTGCCAGCCAGCTGCTCTTGATCGGAGGTAACCGTTTGCCCCCTTCACATAATGGGAGACGAGCTTGGGGCTCTCCTGGAAGATGACCCGGCTGGGACGATGCCCCATGAACTCCTCTGTTTTGGCTGAGTTCTGTTCTTGGTTGTTCTTTACTCCATCAGAACAACATGACATACAAGCTAATTTTGTGGTTCCCATCTAAAAAAAACCTTTGTGGTCAGGGAGCTCCTGAAGCTGGGCAACATCCGATAGGTATATACACCCTCTATCATCTGTATTTATGGAAAAATCACTGCCTAAGCTGGTAAAGTGAAATGCAAGAGAATCTACGCTACATTTCAAAATCGTTGTTAAGATATACGCTGGAGAGCAGCCAGGCTTGGTTGCTCACACTGATAGATGACGGGGAAAAGGAACATGTGTTAAAATCAGCAAATGGATAAAATCGGGCTAGAGAGGGATGAATACAACGGGAAAAGCTTTCCATTTTTTCAAAAGCAAAGCCCAGGCTCCCACACTAAAAGGAGAATTGTGTTCCTAAATAGGATAATGTTGAAAAAGAGGCGGTGCTATATTTGGGAGTGTACGTTACAAAGCTTTATGTCCACTGTCAGGATAAATCTTATATATTCTGTAAGGAACAGCAACATTCATTTAGTAGAGAAGATGAAAAGGACAAAGATGGGTGGTGGAAATTCTGAGCCTCGCTTTCTACTGCTCTTAAATTCTTGTCCATGTTGACATAGATTAGTAAAAATTTTCTTAGATATTTTTAATTCCTTTAAACAACTTTTGAGATTAATGAACTGTATTTTGGTTTTAGATATTGTATTGATCAATAAATAATCCTGATTTAGATCTTAAAGGAGTGCTATCAGTTATTTTAGGAACCAAATTTAGATTGCTTTAGTAGAAAAAAAAGTGACCCTTTGTAGAGACCATATCGTCTCTGCAAGGTCTTGTAGAGATGTCGGTCTTCGACAATGCAGAGACCTTGGCTCTAGAGACCGGACTGCGGAGACCCAGGCTGTGGAAACTGTAGTTTGGCTTCTGGTGATGGCTGTCTAGCTTGGCCAGCGTCGCAGGACATGGCTACGAACAGGGGACGGGATCAAAGCCCTTCTCGTTTAATACAGACGAAGAACGTCGTCTTACTTCTAATCTCACTTCTGCCTGCCTGCCATGCTCTGAAATACTTCTGTTGATTTGCTCTGCTGGGGAGAAAAATTGTCAAGGTTTGTCGGGGAAGACAAGAATATGTATTTTTTCTTTTCTTTTAAGATTAATCCTTCAGCTGAATAGAATCGGCAACATGAGTAAAATGTTGCTGCTGGAGTTGTTATTTTGTATTGATTGCATTTTTAAAGATTTTTCTAGCAGGGAGAGGTAGACATTTTGTTATTGCTGTGTATTAATCAAAAGGACCGAAAAATACTGCAGGCCCTATTCTGACCTCTTTGTGGATCAAAAAGCCGGTTGAGGTTTTAAGAATACTTAAGATCCTGGATTAGACTCTGGTTTTAGGTGCTAATAATTTAACACGACTTCAGTTTGGCCACCTACTTCTGATGTGCCACACGTGGACGACATGATGATCACGGCAGTTTAAAAGTCAGAATTTTCTTTTCAGACGAAGGAGGATAAATGGAAACTTTCATTGGCCCACTAGGAGCAGGCTTGATTCTTGCTGACCTGAAGAGGTTACTCTTAGGGCAATCGCCCGTCTTTAACATTTAACATTTAACATCTAACATTGGATCTGTTCAACGGCATGCAATTTTAGCTAGCACTGCATTAGAAGCTTCCTTTACATAAGCCACAGAAAAGTGCATCGCCATTTTTACAGCTTTAAAGGATCCTACGGCTGCCTTGATTATAAATGTATTAGCTCTGTATATTTAATTCAGTTCCTAACGCTTCTCATGTAGTGTTAAAGCCACTTAAAAGAAAGTCTCTGCTTTTACAACCTTTCATTTTTTTTTAGCAACTCAGCAGCACAGTTACTCGGTTTGTAAAGCTCCTTACGAAATCTCACCTGAAAACATTGATCGACAGAGTTGTGCAGTTTTTCCCACTTCAAAGGGAAATCCGCTGCTGCTGCTGCAGCGCAGAACCCAGCACAGTAACACGCCGAACTGTTTACTGACACAGCTGGTGCTCGCTGTCCGTTTGCTCAGTGTTTGTTGTACCAGGGAGATTTCTAATTTAAAAAAAAAAAACAACAAAACACCTGTATTTGTCTTTTCACCCTATGTTTTGGTAGCTATTTCACGCTGTCTCTTACGTTTCGCGGTAAACGTAATGGCAACTTGTCCAAAAGAAAAAAATCCAAGACTCTCATTTGGATTCCCGGCCGTGCTACAGCAATTCACAGCAGCTGAATTGCTGTATGCTTGTAATTTTATAATATTGCCAATGCTTATCATTTTATAATCTTATATGTATGCTATCTATCTATACTATACTGACCCATGTGCTTTAGTTTTCACTTTGGGGTGCACAGTGGTAACATACGACCCAATTTTCATTGAAAGCTCACGCAACCCTTTATGGTTAAAAACGAATGAAAAACAGGGGGAAAAATCGTAACTATTTTGAGACTGAGTTACGATTTTCAAGTTGTTTGCAATATTGCAATCCTAGAAGCGTCAACATTGACACCGCTCAATAAAAACTATGTGTTTTACAAAGAATTAGGCCTTCTAGCAGGAATTTTCAGCTACGGAGAACCCCAGCCCACCGCCCTCGCTATCTGCCTTTCCCCAGCATTTCGGTTCTCCGGCTCCCGCCTCCCCCCCAGTCTCGTCTCTGTTCTGAGCTCCGAGGGGTTAACGTCCTGGCACGTCTTCTGACTGGCGTTCCCAAATCTCTCCTGGGGTCCACGCAGCCTTTATGCCAAAACGCTTTATTATTACACAAACACAGCAAAAGGGGAGGAGGAAAAAAACCCACCACCACCACCACCACCACCTCCGCCGCTCGTCCTCCACAAGCCGGTCCCGCTCGCCGGCTGGAAGCTCACCAGACCCACCC
>NW_008824772.1:4701013-4705517 GCF_000699105.1 Pygoscelis adeliae
CGCCGGGCTCTGCCGCGGGAGCCTCGGCGGGCTCGGACCCCCGAGGAGCGCCGTCCTCGACACGAAATAACGACGACGGCAACAGCAACAACAACAAAAAAAAAAAGAGTTTGAAACGGTCGAGGTGATTTGTGTGATCAGCTGCCCGTACCCCATGGATCGGTTTTGGGGCGTAGAAAAATTTATAGTGTCTGCCCGGCGCGCCTTGAAAGGATCGCTTCATTCCTAAAGGACGTGGAGGAAGGGAAACAAAACAGATGGATTAATAAATCATTTTTAAATGCCCCTTGCAACCGCCCAATCAGCTTTTCTGTACTGATTGTGTCCCTTTTGTAAATATCTTCTGTTTGCCCTTGATCTTTTCCTTATCCCCACCCAGTGCTGATCCAGCAAACGTTTAAAGGTCGCCTTATCGTACAAGCTTTCAAACTATTCCCATGCCATGTTGGGGAGAACACGAGTGGCTTGGAAATAGGGTTCCGGACTTTAAAAGGAGATTATTTGGAGCAAGAAATAAAAAAAGCACTGTATTCATACTGCTAAAGGATTTTGATATTGACTTTGATTTCTCTAATCTTCAGTGACAGCTGCACTAAATTTTGGTCCTAGTGATGCAGTGCAGAAAAGCACACTGTTAATTGAAATTCTCGTTGGGCATTTAACTTGAGCCAAGAAATACATATTTTGTTTCACTGGAACTTTTTGAACAAAGGTGTCTCCTGTGGATGAGTACCTTTATGCTGAGGTACTGCAGAATTTCCATTTGCAGTACGTGTGCTAATCCTTGATTCTCATCCCTTCTTTAATTTTAGATAGCTTAATTTCTCTTTTGTCCTTTGTGAAGGAGTGGCAACCATATTTTATATTAAATATAAAATGGAGTCACGGAGAAGGAGAAAAGCAACCATTTTTGAGGCTATCAAAAGCCCTGTTGGCCGTGTAACTTTTTGAAATCTGGGCTATAGACAATGCAATATATGAAGTTAGTATATATTAATCTGTTACATCTGATAATATAGAATAGTTTGTAGAAGGGGAAAAATTTGTGAATTAATTTATTGTAATAATTTCACGGTCATTGCCACCCTTATGACAGAGGATACATGCATCTATTCTGTATGCATGGACTGCGTTATCATTTTAGCTATTCTGAGGAAGAATTGTTGTATATGTGCAGCGGACATTTTCTCTTCAGTTAGCATAATTTTGCCAGCGCACAGTTTATGCGGATGACTTGCTTGGACTTAAAATAAATGTTGCATAATTTCAGTTATTTGCGTGAAATCTTCTACAGCAGCTGTTAACATTTTTATAATTCTGTAGCTTACAGTGCAACCAATATGTTTGCAAACTTTGAAATGATAAATGACCCTTGGACTAAGACCTTTCAAGCTAAACTTAATAGTCTGGTGCTAAATTTTGCAGCTGAGTACTATAAATCATCCAAATACGGGTTGGTAATTAAACCCTTGACAGGCCTGGCAGTTCTGTGATGTCTTAAAAATTATCCTTGCTGCTTTGCGAACAACTAAATGGCAAGCTCATGTGATTTTGAAATGCCCCATGCTGTATATGTAAACACACGCCTAGTGCATCTCCTGCAGTATTGTTTGTAAGTCATACTGAATGTAGTTGACATCCTCACCGTCCGCAGGCATGAGCGTAAATAGTTCGATGCACGTTTTTTTGACATATAAAGTAACCTAGTATATGCAGAAAGTGAAGGTAAAAGAATAGGCCTTGGAGCTTGATCTTACGCTTTCCTTATTTGGATGTGTTTGCTTTTGTTTTTTCTTAAAGGAACAAGAGCACTCAAGGTGAAGGATAATAATCAACTAGAATCGGCACTTTGAATGAAATTTTGTTTCCCTGTGGCATCTTGAACACTTTCTTCTTCGGGTTTTGAAACAGACTTATAACTTTGTGGCATAGCAGCTATGCAGCT
Source organism: Pygoscelis adeliae (assembly GCF_000699105.1). NCBI lineage: Eukaryota > Metazoa > Chordata > Aves > Sphenisciformes > Spheniscidae > Pygoscelis > Pygoscelis adeliae. The sequence continues at coordinate 4,702,959 of NW_008824772.1, forward strand.
TGAAATCCAAGTAGCACTCAATTTTATTATTTCGTATTTGTACAATAAGCTTCCCAGACGACGTGTCAACATTTTTGGTGAAGAGCTTGAAAGACTTCTTAAGAAGAAGTATGAAGGGCACTGGTATCCAGAAAAGCCATACAAAGGATCAGGGTTTAGATGTATACATATAGGGGAGAAAGTGGACCCGGTCATAGAACAAGCATCCAAAGAGAGTGGTTTGGACATTGATGATGTTCGTGGCAACTTGCCTCAGGATCTTAGTGTTTGGATTGACCCATTTGAGGTTTCGTACCAAATCGGTGAAAAGGGACCAGTGAAAGTGCTTTATGTGGATGATAATGAAAATGGATGTGAGTTGGATAAGGAAATCAAGAACAGCTTTAACCCAGAGGCCCAGGTGTTCATGCCAATTAGTGACCCAGCATCTTCAGTGTCTAGTTCTCCTTCTCCTCCCTTTGGTCACTCTGCTGCTGTGAGCCCAACTTTCATGCCCCGCTCCACTCAGCCTTTAACCTTCACCACTGCCACATTTGCTGCCACCAAGTTTGGCTCGACCAAAATGAAGAATAGCGGCCGTAGCAACAAGGTCGCCCGCACCTCTCCCACCAACCTTGGCTTGAATGTCAATGACCTGTTGAAGCAGAAAGCCCTTTCCTCCTCCATGCACTCTCTCTACGGGCTTGGCTTAGGCAGTCAGCAGCAGCAGCAACAGCAACAGCAGAAGACTTCTGCCCTTTCTCCTAACGCAAAGGAGTTCATTTTCCCCAACATGCAGGGTCAAGGTAGTACCAGTAGCATCTTCCCTGGTGACAGCCCCCTTAACCTCAGTCCTCTCCAGTACAGTAATGCCTTTGATATGTTTGCAGCCTATGGAGGTCTAAATGAGAAGTCTTTTGTGGATGGCTTGAATTTTAGTTTAAACAACATGCAGTATTCTAACCAGCAATTCCAGCCAGTTATGGCTAACTAAAAATAAAACGAAAGTGAAATACAAGTAAATACTATTGTACAAGTTAAAATGCACGTACCCAAGGGTGTATCTTTTTTTCCACCTCTTGAGATTTTTTTTAAGGCTTGTAGTATGAATACATTCAAGCTTGGTTAGATAAATACAACATGCATCATTTTTTCATTTGCCAACCAAGCACAAAATTATTTTATACTGACTGTACATTACAAAAATATACTCTCAAAATATGGCCTCTTGCAGTATTTAAGATATAGCAAGGACGTGGCTAATTTTTTTCGCGCGTGTATATATATGTACGCAAACATACATGTATATACATATTAAAAAAATTGGCACTAATAGGTGGGTTTATTGGTCTTTTTCTAATTGTATAATTTAATTTAGTACAAAGTTTGTAAAATATCAGAGTATATATATTGTTTCTACAACATGGTATTGCATTTATATCTTTTTACTACAGTGATCTGTGACAGCTGCAGCAGCTTCATGTTGTATTTTTTTTACTGAAATTGTAAGATATCCATCTTAAAGACATCAATTCTAAAAAAAAAAAATAAAAAGTTGTGTACAGATTATTCCTTAGTGGTGGAATTAAAATGTACGAAATATTTGCTTTTTTCAAAAGAAACACAAATTGTATTTTCTGTTAAAAGTTTAAAGATTTTTGCTATATATTACGGAAGAAAATGTAATCGTAAATATTAATTTTGTACCTACATTGTGCAATACTTGAAAAAAGGTATAAAAGTATTTTGAGTCAGTGTCTTACATGTTAAGAGGGACTGAAATAGTTTATATTAAGTTTGTATTAAAATTCTTTAAAATTAATTGGCTGTCGTGGTCTGTGTTTTTACTGTTCTGCTGAAGATCAGAGCGCTGCGTTTATTGTGTTGTCAGTGCTAATGATGCAAAAAAGTCTGACTCAGTGCACCACAAAGCAGCGATGGAGAGGGTTGCTGTATCGACGCACCGCAATAATGGGTTGCTTTACCTAAAATACTACTGACAAAGCACATAGCCTGATGAAGTACTCGCCTACAATTATTTGAGCAAACTTTTCGCTGGTTTCCATACCTGCAGCCCACTGAAGTCAGAAGGTGGTTTTATTTATTTTTTTCCTTGGGCGGTCAGGCCGTGAGCGATGTGAATGTGGAGTCACTGTGCGATGCCGTGTGCCTGGAAGAGGCTCAGGTGACTCGGTGACATTCGCTTTCCGTGTCACCGGAACGGATTTGGACTGTGCTCTCGGGGGGTCCTAGAGCAGCGCGTCCGCGTGCTGTGGCTGCGTTGGGGATTAATAGCGCAGAAACCAGACTGAACAAAAGTGCTAATTTACGGTTTACTGAACTCATTGTAAACTTACATTTTATATGCTCTATTAAAAAGAGAAATGTAATGCAACTACAACGTGACATTCTAAGGTTTTTATTTTAGAGGCTTTTACCAATTCTAACTTAATAGATTCTCAAACGTGAATGTGAGTGGGAGGGGAAAGAATTCGGAGGCTGACGAAACAACTCCGCTTTTCCAGGGCTCTTTTGGAGTTGGATCCCTTACTCTTTCACGTCTGTTCGGCAAATACTGTT
>NW_008824772.1:4705613-4708059 GCF_000699105.1 Pygoscelis adeliae
AACTTACTTCTAGCGAACGTCAGCTTTCCGTGGCAGTTCCAGCTGTACAAAGAGAAGATACGTGCTAGGTGGATCATCCTTTGGCTCATGATGATGAATGCTAAGCTACAGAAGGAGTACAGGATTAAAATTATCTGAACTTTAGTATTCTGAAACTGGATTTTGAGACTGAAGGTCAGTCTTTTCCTGCTTCATGCACTTGATTTTACAAAAGGTGTGAATTCCGCGCACGCCCCCAGTTTGGCGTGAGCAGAGTTTCGGTGGAAATAGCCTAGTGCTGTAGGGAAGAGGGTGGTTCTCAACACCGGTGTGAGATCTTTGCTGTGGAGAAGTGGACGGGGTGGAGAGGCGAGGCTGACAGTGGTACCCATTTCTGACGCCGTGACAACCAATTCAAAAGCGGTAACGGAGCGAATGTTTTCTTAGGCATTCATCGATCTGTATTTAACTGGCTCCTTTTTATTGAATTCGCCATCTGGTTTATCTCTCCGCTAACAGCACATCAGTGGACAGAACCGTACTTAAAAGTGCATCATTTGGTAGCTAATTTTAAGTGGATGATTTTGCTTTAAAAAGGAATTAGAAAAAAATGAGGAAAGCAAATACTGGATCCATTACTGAAAAATGGAGAATGTTAGCTCTGTGTATTATTTCTATTTGAATGCCTAGACTTTAAGGCTTACTACAATTTTAGTATTTCCAGTACAATAATGATACCTAAACTGCCTAGAATGCTGAGCAACTTTAACAGCAGAGACTATTCTACGTGTTCTGTAATATTTCTATTACTGTGGTTTAAACTGAGATCATTTGTCTTAAAGGTCACCGAGCTTATCCTCTTCCCGTGCTGATTTGTTCACTTCCACTGTAACCAACTCCACGTATGAAGGGCAGTGGTCTGCAGCAAGGAAGAATCTCTGGAAACGAGGTTGTTTTTTGCGGCACCTTTTAATATAAAGATTTTAATAAGCGGGGTTTGTTTATGGTGCCTTGCAAGGGGACGATCTGTAGAGAGAGCTTCCAGTGTTCTCAAAGAACGCAAATGTGAAGATTGTTAATGTTTTCTCTTGCTCCTTACAGAAATTAAAGGCGTGTGCTTTCTGTTCAGTCTACTTCACCCATTTATTTATCTTTTGCTGAAGTTTGGTGCCGAATTCGTTAAACATTCACATTGCAACATTCTGTTCTAAATGAGTGCCAAGTCAATCTCTGGTTTAATTTGCACGCACCCGGCGTGCTGCTCTTGAGCCGTGCTGTCAGGTAAGTGCATCTGCTTTGAGAGAAAGGACCTAAAAAGGAGCGAAGGGGGAAAAGGAAGCATTTGCTCAGTTGTGCAAGTTCTTTTGTATTTTCTCTTGTGAACATGCAATTTACTTCCTTAAAATTGCCGGGGTAAGTTAAACCTCGGAAGATGTCTTTAATTTAGAGCGAAGAAAAGGGTAAAACCCTAAGCATGCGTCCCCCTCAGTGCTGCTTAGTGCATCCTGTCTCTTCACTCAAAGTCCCCACCCCAGCACAAGGTAAAAGCACTTTCGTCTGTAAGGCTCGCTCGATTCAGCACAGGTCGGTAACTTTTGAGAATTGTAACCTGAGATCTGTGAAACTGAGCTCAGAGGCATCTTGGCATGGCAGGGTAGAGGGGATTCAGTGGACAGCTACGGTCAGTGCTGCATTTGTTTTGTGGGTAGACGACAGACCTGACTCTTGATCAGAAGTCTAGTGACGGTCACCAAGATGAAATCCATCTGATTGTTTCTGCAAAGGAGAGCCGGCTCACAGGGGGAGTTTACAACACGTAGTACTTCATTACTGCGGCGTGCTCTCGAAGGTCCCTGCTGCGGATGGGAATCCAGGGGGCACAGGCTGGCCTGGCACTGGAGGCTCGGTGAGTACAAGCTTTTGTAGCTCTCTCAACTTCAACTAACCTATCATAATTTATACAAATGGAGGACTGGGTGTAAGCCACAGAAAGATCCATCCCTCCTCTTCACCATGCAAAATTAGAAAGCTATTAGACATGGCTTGTACGATCTCTTGCTGCAGACAACCATGGCAGGTGACGACCCAGCTACAGCACGGCCGCGTGCCCAGCTGTCCGCACCCTGTGCTCCCACCGTATTGCAGCGTGCGAAAAGCCTGTTCGTAGCAAACAGCCCAGCTGCATTTCTGAAATATCAAGTAACCAAACAACTAGTTGTTAAATCAGCTCTTTGGACCGGCCTGGGATCAAACCAGAGTTCATTTACTGATCTGACGCCCCAGACTGTTCTATTAACGTTTCGGGAATAAATACCTCAGAGTTTGTGTTGGTAGTTTTGGAGCAGATGAAGCAAACCGGCGGGTCAGCACTCTTTTTTATATCATCAGCAAGTTGATTTAAATTGAGTGTACAGAGTTGGCTGCATTCCTCTCATGAGCTGCATAAAAAGTTTGCTAAATCGAAGTG